>NC_133349.1:5210006-5397506 GCF_030506205.2 Paramisgurnus dabryanus
GCAAAAAATAATAATTTTCGATGTTCGGCCGAACAAGTGAAAAGGGTGAATAAATTTTACACATTTTACGAACAATGAGGTTTTTAAATGACACGATCAAATGTAACCAGCGCAGAGTGAGAGACGCGCAAATGCTAAAAGCATTTTAAAGTGTCCAAGAAAGACACAAAAACATACAGCACTACAAGTTTCATTTATAATTTAAAGGAAAATATTCCTTCAATATTTTACTATGTTCTTACCTTAACTTAGATGAATTAATACATGCCTTATTAATACATACATATCTTTTTTCAATGCGTGTACTTTTAATCTTTGTACAGCGGTTCTTGAATGTGTTAGCATTTAGCCTAGCCCCATTCATTCCTATGGATCCAAAAAAAGTTTTATTTTGTGCCACCATACTTACTCGTGTAACTACTCATGTAACAGTCTTTAAATAGGGAAAACATGGAAGTGTTTGGCGGCTTCTAAATTCATTCCTGTTTGGATCCTAAGGAATGAATGGGGCTAGGCTAAATGCTAACACATTCACAAGGCGCTGTACAAAGATTAAGTGTACGCATTGAAAAAAGATAGATATGTATTAATTTGTCCAATTTGAGGTAAGAATATAGTAAGATATTGAAAAACGATGGTGTTTTCCTTTAAATTTAAAATCCCTGGACGAATGTTAAAAAATGCAATTGTTAAATAATGTGTAATAAATAAACTAAAAAGGAAATTCTGAAAATGTAACTTGGCAATGTTGAGAAAATTGGCACATAATTAGGAAAATAAAAATAAAACAAAATTGTTCGGTTATTCTGTTTTCGATCTTCAGCTTAGTTTTTCATTTTATTCAGCTTTGACCAAGAATTTTAATTTCAGTTAAACCCTAGTTACTAGGGTGAAAGCAGATTGTACCAAAACGTACGAATGACATCATATGAATTTATGGAAATGATCCACCTTGCAAAATAGATATTGCCATGAGATTGTGTTGTAACAAAAAACTGTATCGTAAAAATTAATAAAAGAACAACAGGAATTCTGTGCATGACAGATTTTATTTCATGAATTCATATTTCCAAACCTAAAATACAGAAAACAAACATACTTTTATAGAAATATTCTGTGAACTAATACAAACAGGTCCTGCTTTCAAAGGTCCCAATGGCTTATATATCCAAATTCTGCCTTGGAAGCTGTAGTGCCATGTTAAAAATGTGAAAACGGGGGTTTAAACATATTCATATGAGCAAGAAAGTAACTTGATGATAACTGTGCTACACAATATACCTGGTCATCAAAGGCAGACTATTGGCATTATTGAGGTCATGAGTTTATTGGTTTAGGGTAAATTAGGGTATTCTCAGTTATTTTTGCTTGACACTCCAACAGTTCAGATTAACAAATTACCCTTTTGATACTTTATTAATCTAGTAACATATATTTATATGTACATATTTGTCCCAGAATACCCTATTTTACCTGTGTTTTTTCTACAGGACATAAACACCTGCACTTAACAATACTGACATATTATGTTGTGCTTGACAAGACAACATTCCTTCTGAATTGGTTGAATATTTGGATGTAGCTGAGAAGAGCACATAAAATGAGGGTAATTTCAAGTGCCACTTTCAAGTTTTCCCACTTTATCAGAGACCAAAATGCAAATAATAAAAACAAGACGGAGAAAATTAACCCCAGACATCGGGTCCACAACATGTCTCCGAGAATTCTGTTGTCTGTCTTGCTTTGGCAATCTCCATCGAGTCCTGTGAGATTCTGGCCGGTCTCTTGAGTTTATTGTGGGACATAACAAACCGTGTCCCACCTAATTCAGCTGCTGGGATTTTAGTTTCAATTTTCGATATACTCCGGCTTTCACTGTACAACAGTGGTGCCGTTTTCAATGTCCATCTAAAGTCAACAGCAGTTCTGGTAAAATGTTCAAGAATGGACACTGTACATTTGGCCACCTTGACTGGCGGTACATAAAACAATGTGCTCCAACAAACAGCCGATGCTTCAGATAAATGGTGATGATGTGGCAGAAAGGGGCGTGGCTTACCGTCAGATCCTCTGTATCAGTCATAACCCTACAGCAGGGGCGTGGTACGGTTTAACGGGCGGGATCAGGGGCCGTTTTCGTTGTAATGAAGGGAGATGGGCCGATCTCTCTGAACGGGCATGTAAGGCCAGTTGTAGCTAGAGCCGGATAGCAGCATGTCCCGCAGAAGGGTCTCGATCGGCGTTTTGCCTACCAGGCGTACGAAGAAAAGCTGTTCGATGACGGGAGAGGAGACGATGCGCAGGGAAGGCAGCCGTAACAACAGGCGGCCGAATCTGTTGGGTTGATTGGGGTACTGGTTCCGCACGTACTCCTCGAGAGCACACTGGGACTTTTCCTGGATGCTCTCCACATGGGCCACATCAGACAAACCCATGGCATCTGAAATAGAGTAAACACAGATGGGAAAGTAAGAGATACTGTACTGTGTCACATGATTCGCTAAAGCCAAGCTCACGCTATAAGATTTTGGGATAGAAACTGTGCGCAAGCAAATAGTGAATTCACCACCAGTCCTTCACCCAAGTGTGTAAAATTATCAGAGGGGTTTTAACCCATGACCCTCTTTCCTATTCTTTAAGCCATGCTACTTATGGTTGATGTTCACGTACACTTTGTCCTGCTGGGCTTCAGTTCCGATAACAAAAGATTAATTGCTTCATATTTCTATGAGGGCAAAGAGACCCACTGAGCGTGACACAACTGCCGCTTCTGTCTACATCCCATGAGCTCAAATAAAGACATCTACAATTACTGTAGCCGGCGTTTCGTAAGGGGGAGGGACTGAGGCATCAGAGAAACTGGCGCGGCGGCACGCAAGGCTTGTCAGCAACGACATCACGCCAGTTCCTCTCACGCTGGCATTGCTTGGCAAAATGCCCTCTCTCTCTCTCTCTCGCACTGTGAACACTGCGTTGGGCGATCGGGGGCAACTCGCTGACATTAGAGGTCCCGTTGGGTGACGCGAGGTGAAAGGAGGTTTGGACTAAGGTTACGGCCCACAAGAGTTTGTCTGTCCCTGTTAGCTGATGCCAGCGGGTCCCGGCAGGAGGTGGAAGGGGGGCTTTGGCTGGAATTGCACGATGGATCACATTGATGCCCTGGGCTACAGAGGTTATGTAGGTCACTGGCAGACTCAGTCAAATCCGTCTTACTGCAACTCAGCATGCATAATTCAGTCGTGTTGGTGGGAGTCGAAGTGGGGCGGGGGGCCGCTTGCCTGGTTTCAATAATGGATGGAAGCGTGAAGGATTGAGTGATAAAAAAATGAATCGAGAGCGGTGGGTTCAGCCATCCATTCGGAAAAGTGCAGGACTGGGCTGGAAAAGGGCTTTTTGACAGGTAGAGCAGGAAATCAAAACTAATCTCAAGTCGTGGATGAGAGTACTAAAGAGTTTGAATGTCGTACTCATACGCTTCACTGATATCAATAGCCGGTTATTCAGACTGATATCTGCCGATACTGATGATGCTACCAACAGTTTGGGGGTTAACTAAATTCGGAATGTTATTAATTCATATAATGACCATTAATATTGAACATTTAACTAGTGATGTTATTTTTTTTACATTTTCTATACACAGAGCTCAAATTCTTTTCTTTTTCCTGTTTTCTTTTATTTGACAGGATAAAATCAGGCAGTTTTTAAACTATCGTCCGATAGCCAATTGTGTAAATCAGGGTTCCCACACCTTAGTTAACTTTAAATTCAAGGACCTTTCAAGGACTTTCCAGGTCCAATAACCTCAAATTCAAGGACTAAATGTGGGGACACATTTCAAGTGAGAGCAAGGTTACATCGTGTAACCTTTTAAGATACATTGTTACAGTTCCCTTTCGAGGGAACTCGCGCTGCGTCACTGCGGTGACACTTTGGGGACGCCTTCAGGGGGAAGTGCGTCTGAATGTGTATTACAAATTCAACCAATGGTAGAGCTTAACAACAGAGACAGGGTTACATGGGAGCCAAGAAGTATATCGCTATCTGAAATATTGCCAAAGATGGCGTTACAGGGACGCAGGAAGTATGGCAAGGGAGACGCAGCATCTCATTCCCTTCTCAGGGAACAACAGCTACAAACGTAACCCAAGACATTTTCATGTGTCAACACAACTATGCAAAAAAAGCATTTAGGTATGAATCAACATTGGCATTCAGAAGATATAAGCATTTAATACGAACAGTTTAGCATGTGTGCTTAAAAAGTCTAGAATTTTTCTGATATTATATGGATTTTTTTCCAGAAAACTTATTGCATAAAATAGATTCAGGCACTTTCTATGTATGTATATTTTCAAAAACTTTCCAGGGCCTTGAATTTCTTCCCCCAGATTCAAAACTTAAGGATTTCAAGGACCCATGGGAACCCTGAAAAATATGCTTTTATCGATACCGATTATAATCTCCATAAAGTTTACCAAGTTGGTTATCATCTTACCTGAGGTGAAGAGCACGATAGACTTCAGACACGAGTACTCGGCCGTGTCTACCTGGAGAGCTTTCAGTTTCTCCACCTGTTCTTGGAAGACGCGTATGTGGTCCATGAAGGCCACAACCCGCTCGGCCGACATGGGAGAGGCGTGTAAACCAGCTGCAGCCAGCAGGGGCGCTACATGCAATGGCATGGAGCATTGAGCGGCGTTCAGAACAAAGAGTTCACTCCACGACATGCGTAAAAGAGCCACCTGGACACAAAATAAAGGTTTATGAATATAAACATAAGTGCATTTTATGATGATATCAATATTGATTCTTTATGAAAATTAGCATTTAATAGTAGCATAATAAAATCATTGGCAAACTCTCTTCCATAAAGTTCATTCAAACTAAACATTATCATTATGTAGGGATTCGAACACATAACTTTGTGCTACACAATTTTTTACCTGTTACTGTGTGTTCACACCAGCCGCGTTTGTGGCGTCAAATTCGCATCTACCGCGCCTAGTTTGCCGCTTGAACATTTTCAGTTTACTCGCTTCATTCGCGCATGAAATTCTAGTTATCGAGACATTCACACAGAAATTCGCGTCGTGGGAGGGGCTTCTGCGACTCTGCTCGCTCTCTGTAATCACATCACTACTAGAACAAGCTCCTGATTGGTTAACGCGCAAACGTGCAATTTTTTCAAATCACGCGTTTCCTGCGCCGCGCTAAGCACCTCATTCGCGCCGCGAGACCTCCAGACGTGCGTCAACGCATCTTCACATTGACTTAACATTGAAATCACTCGCGCTTGATGCCTCTACCGTGGCTGGTCTGAACGCAGCAGTAAGCTACATGTAATTTTAATATTTTAACATTATTGTCTTTCGTCACACTGTTGACATCTCCATTTTATAAAAGCATATTTATTTACATATTTGATTTGATATGGATAATCGATAAACCCCCTGAAACATGATCAAATCACAATAACACATTACCTTTTTTGTAATAGTATACGTATTTACACCATCAGTCATTTTTTATTTGTGATCCATTAACTGAAGCTGCAAGAAAGTCACTTAGATTTATTGTGGTTTTGACAAACTTGTTTTACCTGGTCCATGAGCTGCAGGTCAGGAAAAAATGGGATGTTCTTCGCCCACTCCACCGCACTGAAGAGCAAACGGGCGGCCAGTTCACAGATGTTTTCGATGCCCATGAGGTTGTTGGACTGCATGCACTGAGCCCCGTAACGGGAGGTGGGGTACGGCTCGGCCCGCAGGAGCAGAGAAATAAAGCCGGAGAGATACGGCTGGCCGTTATACGGGTCACCTCCGTTGCTCAGATACTGCCCGGGACTGGACTGCGAGTTAGACATACGACCTCTTTGAACAGCTAAGAGAGGAAAATAAAAAGCAAAGAGCTGTTAGAAGTGGACAGAAACAGCAAAATCTTTGAAACATACAGTATCAGGAGATGAAGTCCCCTCGCCATCAATGAGTAATAAGTTAGTGAACACAAAGAGCTGGATAAGGATTTTTACACTCTCTCTCAAACAAATGGTTCAGCCAAAGCCGAAGGGAAAAACAGAAGCCATTCCTGTAACGATGTAGCTAATGCCCATTTGGGAAACACCTGCTTTACTCTCCTGCTGTCTGGATAACAACTCCATCTACTATAATGTACCCAGAGAAAATGATTTTGCTCTTTTATAGCATGCATGTCTCATTTAAGTATCAATTTCGTTTCAAATGTTAAAAAAAACAAGCATTGTATAATTCATCACAGACACGGTAAACTGCTTTCATATGAGGCTCGGATAAATCAATAAGTGCATATGCTTAACATGTGCTCGGGGATTAACACGCGACTCCTACACAAAGGTCAAAAGTTACGGCAGCTGGACTTTCCCGTTTCTCTCTCTCTCTCTGTTTTCCGAGATCTCTCCTGAAACTGGTTGGTTTTGATTGAACTTCGGCATTCCACAAAATCAAGAGGGCGAAGCAAAGTGCTCAATGTATGCTAAACAAAAATGTGTGACACTGTGGTGCTAGACAACCTTTCTGCACAAACACTTAGCATCACTTATGTACACAAACCTACTCAACCCTCCTGCCAGGATTGTTTTGAGATAAACATTTCTTTACATTTTGCATTTGACACTTTTAAAGTGCATTACAAGGTATACATTATTTTAAAAGAATGGAATCGAACTCATGACTTTTTGTGCTATTAACACATTGCTTTACCACTGAACTACAGAAACACTATTTACTTTAACAATTAACTTATAGGAATATTGTGCATATTGTGCATATGGATCTATACAGAAATGGATTTGTAAAATAAAAAAACATTTGTAAAAATTCCTCTGTTTTGCAATTTTCTTTAATATAAAATCTTTCTTTATAAATTGAATATAATGAGTGAAATATTCAATGCAGATTAAGATTGCATGATCTGTGCTATCCCAAAATGATCTAAAACTGGTCTTGTGTGGCTAAATGGAAACAAGGATCTGTCTTTTTGTAAAAACACGTTCAGGGTAAAAACACGTTTGTAAAAACACATTCAGGGTCACATAAATGTTTCCATTTGATAAGTGACACAGAAAAGACTAATGTTTATTTTATAAATATATTAAATGGTAATTTTTTTCTGATAACGCTTTACAAAAATGTTGTATTTGTTAACATAAGTAAATGCATTAGCTGACATGAACTAACAATGAGCAATATAGTTAATCAGCATGTATTGCATGTTTTAACTGATGTCTATATGTTTTTAGCTTTGATTTTATGTTGTTGTGTCTATCTATCTATCTATTAATATTCATTCATGTTAGTTAATGCCAAAACAACTGTCCATGATAGTTCATTGGGGTTTAATTAACTTTTAATTTAAAAGTGTTTTAGTAAATGCTGAAATGAAAATGAAGATTAATAAACATTGTGGATGTATTGTTAGTACATGTTAACTAATGCACAACCTAATTGTATAGTGTATTTTGTTTAACTTAGTTTTAGTTTCATTAAATAAAGGAATACATGAATGAATAAATCATACTTTCAGGCTTTTTGCACCCAACTATATTTAACAAATCAAAAGAGTTTACGTTACACAGTAAATCACAGAAAAGTTATCACCTCTGTTGGAGGTCACCTGTTTAACTGGTAGAACAGCAGGATTAGTCAATCGACCGGGTGGCAGGCTGATATTTACCCAAACCCCACAGAGAGCCGACACATTTGGACTTTGCTATGATCCTGTCTTTTATTAATGTTTATTTTCCGTTGACCTATATTTCACCCTGCACACTGGAAGTGAGTGATTTACAGGTCATGAGATGAAGTCACAGTTTCGGCACGTTTTAGCGAGACGCTCCAGCGCTAGAACGCGACTGACGCGCACTGTTAACTGTATCCGTATGCATGAAGCGACATCCTTTCCTCCTCTGATGTGACATTTTCGCACTCGACACAGTTCTGCATGAAAACTTGCGAAAGCTTTTCGAATAATATATGTCCAAAAAGGGTGGTTTTAGCTGGTGAGTTGGGTAAAAAGATTGCATCTCAAATCTCTATGATACTTAAAAATAAAAGTGCTTCTAAAACTATTTTTTGGCTGAATGGTTCCATTTAACATTTCTTTGCAGTAAAAAAGTTTCTTTATGAAAGAAATGGTTCCTATAAGAACTGAATGGTTCTTTGAGGAACCAAAATTGATGAACCTAAGCCCCTTGATTTTTAGGAGTGCATTCTGCCTCAGGTCACTCTTCAATGTAAGCATTTGGAAATGTTTGGCTTGTTTTATCACTGACCCGGCAAAACTCATAAATCTAATTGCTTTTGCGTAATTATTATGCCTCACCTTTCAACAGGTTGCACAATTTTAGTCACCATTGATGTCTGGGGCGTTACGGGCCAAAGTTCAAATTACAAACCCTAAGTAGTATGCACACTATTAAAAGTGATTTTTGCGAATATACAGAGTACAGTGACAGATGACGTGATATTGTGTGCATAAAAGCACTTCTGTGTGTGAATGTCAGACTTATTATTTGGTCTATATTGGTCGTTTTCTAGCTCTGACAAAGGTCACGCGTTGCATATGGAACATTCCAGCAGACACAAATACTTGCAGAAGCTTGTGGAACTGACAGGGCAATCACGCTCTTTCTTTCAATCACAGGTGCCCTTTGTCAAACTGGAATGTCAGTCATGTCAAGAGCAGCCGTAAGGTGTAAAAACAGGTAGAGCGGTGGAGGAAGAGGAGAAAAATATCTGCTAGGAGGAAGAGTTCATGATAGCACTAGTTGAACACTTGAGATCTTCAGCAACTTTACGGGATCTTTAAATTAATGTTTTGAGGTATGATAATGTGAAGCATCCTTGATATTATTAAAGCATAAAATGCAGAAACTTGTTTTTTAATCATAATTTTTAAAGATAGCTTTTTTTGTTGCTGATATGCACTATATGCATAGCACTGTAGTAAAATGACATTGGTTCGAATCCATTAAACACATGTACCGATAATAAACGGACACCTTGTGTACTTCAAAGCAAAACTATATCGACTCTCATAATAAATTGAATCAATATCGTGTCCACACTTATTAATTTTTCATACAATTAGCACCTAGCTTTCAGATATTTACCCTGACATTTGTTATAAAACCCCTAAACACTTTTATAATGTGCAGGGGAAAATGCAGCGTGATTTAGCCTTTATTCATCAGTAACTGCATGTGACGAGCTCGTAGGAGGGAAATGTGGGATTTCTGAGCACTGTAGGAAAAACAAAGACCCTTAGAGGGAAATGAATTTGACCTCTTTTTTTAATCAAGAGTGCTGCAGCCTGATTTTTAAAGCTATGAATGATCTGACCCTGACATTTAATAGTAATTTCTAAACTATTGTTGAACTCCCATTATTAAAAATAAATGAAGAGAAAAGGCAAATTATTAACAGCTGTGAATGACAACTTCTTGTTTCTCCGAGAGGTTGGCACCTCATACATTAATTATTCAGAATGTTTGGATGTTAAAGCATTGTTGACAATCCTAGATCTAAATCTGAAGGAAAAACTAAATCACAATCTATAAATAAGTAAATAAGTGTGTGTGGGGGGTCTATCTATCTATCTATCTATCTATCTATCTATCTATCTATCTATCTATATATATATATATATATATATAATAAATGTTTGTTCATTTATTTACCTATTTATCAAATACTAGGACCATGACCTTGTGTAGAAATAAAAATGAATGTTCTTCAAAAAGTGCTGAACAACATTGTTTACACACATACTGCATTATACTGTGTGTTGACATTATATGCCATGTAGATCAAAAGATCAAAGATGTGACAAGTGTTTCGTTGAACACATATAGGGGCGGTTTCCCGGATAGGGATTATCCTGGTCCCATACTAAAATGCATGTTTGAGCTGCCTTTATTTAAAAAGATTTTGCACTGACATCTTGACATAGCTTTGTCTCAAGATGCACACTGGTATTGTTTTTTGTAGGGTATGTTTGTAAAAACTGGTTTCAAAATACTTGTAAAAATGAAGTAAAGGGCTCCTCTTTTTAAACACATCTTTTTCTATATTTCTTTCTATACTTTGCTACTACAAACACGGGACAACACTACCTAAATTGTTAAACTTAAATGAATGTATGTTTAACCAATGCATTCATTGAGGAATTAAAATGCTGACATAAAACAGTTATCTCTCACAGCAGTTAATTTTTTGTTATTAAAATAAAATAGTGCTAAAACCAAAGTTACACAAATAGCCTAATTATATAACTTATTGTAATTCTTACTATAGCATTTATAAATCTTTGTTAGTGTTAGTTAATGCAAAAATAGTTATTCATGTTAGTTCATAGTGCATTATAATGTTAACAATAACAACAATTTATTTAAATAATATATTAGTAAACGCTGAAAATAACATGAACTATGATTATTTAATGCTGTAGAAGTATTTGTCATTGTTAGTTAATGCATTAACTAATGTTACCAAATACAACCTTATTGTAAAGCATTACCAGTAAATGTTTGTATTTTAACAGGCAGACTTTTTAAAAAGTTTTAAAAATGCATTCCTCAGACAGTGAACATATTAATGAATTCATTAAAAAGTGATTGTTAGTGCCCTCTCTAAAAAATGCAGTATTATGAATAACCCATTTACTTCGACCACCATTTCATCATTAAAAAATGTCATAATATGCAGATATGCATCCATATTCAAAGGTCA
Organism: Paramisgurnus dabryanus; assembly: GCF_030506205.2. Lineage (NCBI taxonomy): Eukaryota > Metazoa > Chordata > Actinopteri > Cypriniformes > Cobitidae > Paramisgurnus > Paramisgurnus dabryanus. Next base: position 5,220,773 of record NC_133349.1, read on the forward strand.
ACAGAGTGCATGAATTTTCCCTTCAGGGCTTTTCAACTGAATGTGGTTCTCACAACCAACTGGAGGAAACATAGCATATTAAATCCTGGTAATGAAAGAGTATTGTTTTTTGCACAATGATCAGTTAATAAATTAGGATTCAGAATGAAGATGATCCATTTGTTTCTCGTTTTGTTTGTAAATGTTTTTTCTCTTACTAATGAAAATTTGATGTGCGCAATTTTACAAACAATCTCACTTAGACACATCAGATACATATTCTAAGAATAAAAATTTGTATTAATGTAAATTGTTGAGTTTTATAGCAAAAATAATATTCATATTTAAAATAAAATGATTCATTGGTAGGTTCAGTGTGGATCTCTTATTAGTTAAAACTCATTTCCCTGTTCTTGAGTTAAAATAAGTTATAAATGCTATTATAAAGGATTTATAATTTCTAACAATAAAAGCATCTTGATTCATTAGTATTGATGGGTTATTGGTGTATTGTACCCACCAATATAACAATTAGAGACCGTTTTAAATACTAAATGTGTATACAGCAATAAACACAAACCACCTGAATTAATTTATATGAATTGATGTATTAAATGTTTAATGGTATATTTCATGTTTTTAATCACGAGTATGCAATGATGTTATGGTGAATCCCTTGAATAATTAAAGGATGAATAATTAAAGAGTCAAAAATAAATGCACCCCTTTGGGACATAATGGATCTGAAGAGCGGCACCAACAATTCCCTTACAAAAATGTACCATGGTAACTAGAGTTTCCGCCAGAATACCATAGTTACTGCAGTTTTGTGGCAACTATGTGCCCATTATAGGTTACTTTCGACATTAAAATTAAAAGGACAGACAGATAAAACGAATAATCAAAGGGTGAAATATGCTTTAAGGCGAGTAAGAATTTTGGTTTATCAATTCATGACGGTTTAACAAGTATATAAATGTTGCATGATCTTGTCGGAAAGTATGGTTGCCATGGTGATTTCTCGTTTCATAAATATTTTATTCGTAGCAGCCACGCAAAGACTAAAAAACATGCTACCTTACACAAGTTTAAAGCAGCAGACTGTCCTACTTAAAATGATGCTGCTTTAAATAAATATACTTGGATAATCAAATTATGCACTGTTCAGTGATGCAAGCACATTTACCACCGTCATAGTCTTTTAATTTTTTTAATTAACTGCATACATTGGTAATAAACTATCAGATCTTACCCTCTCTCCTCATTCCCACTTTCAAGCACTTCTTCAGTCGACAGTATTGGCACTGGTTCCGATGGTGCTGGTCGATGGGACAGTCGCGGTTCCCCCGGCAGGTGTAACTGAGGTTTCGTCGCACCGAGCGCTTGAAGAAGCTCTTGCATCCCTCGCAGGTAAACTGGCCGTAGTGTTTGCCGCTGGACTTGTCCCCGCACACCATGCAGTCCACGTTGGGAATCTTATCCCCGGAGAGCGCATCGTTGCCCGGAGTCGAACCCGAGGGTGTTCCCGGGGTCCCTCCCGGCTCCTGGCTGCAGATCTGCAGCTGGGACCCGGGATCGGCCGAAATGTTCTCCTGCCACTGATTTACTACCATTGCCATGCTATCCCGTAACACTTTCGCGGTAACAGCCGATACAGTGCGTCTCCGTTCACGCGGGAAGGAGATCACGAACGATCCCGTATGTGACGTTAAACGTTAAGCGATCGTTCCACGACAAAAACTTGGCTGAACGAAACTTTCGTTCTCTAATCCTAAAGTTTACAAAGTGAGCGAGATGGTGGCATAGCTTTTGAATAAAAAGCAACGCGAGGTTTTAATTCTCACCTCGAAAATCCACAGAACATGTTGCAGTCCAAAATAAAAACGACAATGTCCTTGCGACAAAACCAGTCCCGTCACAAGACCACCATAGCGATCAGTTTGAAGCTTCGCGATCTTCTTGAAAATCCCACGTGAAAGCTTTCGATTTTAATGCGCGATCTTATTGATATTAATGGGCGTTTTGTGGAATCGATGAGACCCAAATAGGCTACAACCCCGACGCGATAAGCAATGACAATTGTATAATTCACCTAATGCAAAAAACGCGTAAATAAAATTCTCAAGCGTTCCTTATAATAAACACTTACAATTCCGTCCGTGTACACGTGTCTTTTCACTGGGAAAGTTCGTAAAGGATCCGTCCAGTTCAGTTCGAATAAAACTTGTGCGTAGTGTTTACAAGCGGAGGTCTTTCACCCGTCCCGTGCGTTTCACCCGCCAGCTGTCCAGCTCATCTCTGAGAATCGTAGTAGGCTAACGAATTGGGTGAAAGTGACACTAAACAGCCGTGGTCACTGAAGCTCCGCCCATCGCTCCATATAAAGACATATAAACCATATTAGACTATGGCTTCTTTCTTATGGGGCGGGGTTTGCATATGATAAGATTATCTATTGGTCGGTGGAGCAGCGAGAAGAGAGCCCTTTTTCCAATTGGTCAAAGATGCTGTTCTTGCACAATTAATAATGCGAATTTCTTAATCTTATACACAGGAATCCCAAGAGATGAAAAACTGATTCTTTAAAAAATGTATAAAGAAAGTAATAATACACTTATTAACCGTTTATACCTCCCAAAAAAACTTTAACTAAAACGTTTTCTTTTTTAAAAAACAGATTTGCGCTGCATAAACAATAATATTTTATTATCTCCTATCATTTTGCATTGTATGCCTTGAGATTTATAAATTAAACTATGGATGAATGTAACTCAGTAGGAAAGTTTGTATTTGTTTTGGGTCCTTTAATTTTAAAAAAAATCTTTAAAACAGTAAGTTATTTCAATGTAGAGTAAAACTGTAAAATAAATGTACATTATGTCTGCGAGAAATACAAAACATTGGGATCAGTTAGGTACCTTGTTTTAATGGCGTGTTGTTGAAGTGCTAGAATCCACACCATTTGACAAAGGTGCTTCACAGGAGTCCACACGTCTGTTAGTTTAGTCTGTAATAAACATATTGAGAAGCTGTTAATGCACAAAAGGGCCAACAGTGACACTAGGTTTTACCATTACAATAAAATGCTAAACAAATCTGTTAAACTTACATTTAAATGATAAACTGACTACAGTATATAACATTGAAAGCATTAAATGTGTACTTATTACTTAAGTACTTTTGTAAAACTAAAAATAAATGTACTTAGTTTTGGAATTAGTAAAAGTGGCTGGATATATTGCAAATATATTTGTAATATTGAAAACTCAAGCTACAACCTTTTTTACATTTTGCTCAAACAGAGACTTGACCTCATATCCTTTGCTCAGAGAAGTCAGAGAAGTGAATTTTCACAAGCTGTGGTTAGTGACTAACCATTACGTAGCACAGAGACAATTATATTTATTTATCAAACATTATAAAGTCCCAGATTAAATAGCCTCGTTCTGTCAAATGTTACATGTAAAGCAAACACTGACTATTGTGTCGATGCCTTATCAAAACAGCACTAGTAAAACAGTCAACAGACTAGCAACGTTATTTTTAATGTGAATTGAAAAACTTTTGAGTATACGAATAAAAAACTGAATGAAAGAAAATAAATTATTTAGGTATACTCACGAAACATATGGTTCCCAATAAAGCAGCAGGCAAAGAAAAAACGTGATGTTATTGTTGTCCCTGTTTAGCACGACACTTCTAGCGCTAGAGGCTATAAAGTTGGCCTTTAGCTTTGCTTAATTGTTGTCATATGTAACCCTACCTGTACCCCAATTAGCCTTTTGACTGGCTATTAGATCATTTTGTGGCATATGGACCAAGACCGTGATTTGATGGACATAGTGATTATGTGTATAGTTTTTATCTACACTGTAAAAAAAAAATCTGTAAAAAAACGGTAAATCTCTGGCAGCAAAGTTGCCAGAGAAATTCCGTCAAATTACGGTAAAAAAATGTTTTTCAAAATTACATACAAAAACCGTAAAAAAACAGATAATCTTTTACAGTCCTAATTCATTAAATTACAGAATATTACTGTTAATAATTGTTATAAAACTGTGAAAAAACAGATAAATTATGTGAAAATACATGAAATACAACTACTTTTCAGGTCAATCCCTGTAAATATACGGCTTTTATTAGTTATTTTATTAAATTGCTCTGTACTTATACAGTAATATTATTTTAAAATACAGTTTATCTTTGTAAAATAACAAAAAAACACCTGTATGAAAAACGTATTAAGTATGTGAAAATACATGAAGTACGCTGTAAAAAAACAATCCGTAAAAAAACGGTAAATCTCTGGCAGCAAAGTTGCCAGAGAAATTCCGTCAAATTACGGTAAAAAAATGTTTTTCAAAATTACATACAAAAACCGTAAAAAAACAGATAATCTTTTACAGTCCTAATTCATTAAATTACAGAATATTACTGTTAATAATTGTTATTAAACTGTAGAAAAACAGATAAATTATGTGAAAATACATGAAATACAACTACTTTTCAGGTCAATCCCTGTAAATATACGGCTTTTATTAGTTATTTTATTAAATTGCTTTGTACTTATACAGTAATATTATTTTAAAATACAGTTTATCTTTGTAAAATAACAAAAAAACACCTGTATAAAAACGTATTAAATATGTGAAAATACATGAAATACAACTACTTTTCAGGTCAATCCCTGTAAATATACAGCTTTTATTAGTTATTTTATTTAATTGTTCTGTATTTATATAGTAAAATCCTTTTAAAATAACTAAAAAAACAGTATAAAAACGTAATAAGTATGTGAAAATACATGAAAACCATCTACTTTTCAGGTTAATCTCTGTAAATGTACGGCTTTTAATAGTTACTTTATTAAGTTCTCTGTATTTATACAGTAATATTTTTTTAAATACAGTTTATCTTTGTAAAATAATTAAAAAGACCCGTGTAAAAACGTAGCAAGTATGTGAAAATGCACGAAAAACAACTACTTTTCAGGTTAATCTCTGTAAAGGTATGGTTTTTATTAGTCATTTTATTTAAAAGACGTGTATAAAAGCGTAATAAGTATGTGAAAATACATTGTAAAAAAACAGTTTACTCTTAAATATAGCTTATCTTTACAAAACAACTAAGAACAATGTATAAAACCCAATAAGTACATAAAATCAAAGACTAAAATATTACAGAAATATATTTTAACAGAATTATTGGACAATAGAAAAATAATCATAGTATGTTAAAATACCTCAAAAGCTACATACATAATCTGGAAATTAAGGTATTTAGTTGTCGTTATATAAAACAGCCATGTCTACCAACAATAATTTTGTTTTAAAATATAGCTAATCTCATGCATAGTAACTAAGAAATGTTATTTCTTGCAGTAAAATAAAAACTATAAAAATGTAAAGGGTACCTCCTTTAAAACAGAACAGTCATTTAAGTGAATAAACAAAAATGTAATGTTAATTGGACAGTAGAAATACAAGCAAAGTATGAAAAATAGCTACATTATGATAATTAATAAAATAATTGTGTCAAATAAAAAATTTTACTGGCAAAATAAAAACATTTCATTGAGGAAAACATTTCAGGACTTTTCTCCACTCAATGGACTTTAATTGCAACCAAAATGTTGAAGTCCAAATCAATGCAGTTTCATGGGCTGTGCACAGTCGCACCTGAGAAATAGGGTCTTACAGTATCTGAAACGATCTATCATTTTCTAAAATAATAATAATAATAATAATAATAATAATAATAATAATAAACATTTATATACTTTTTAACCACAAATGGTCATCTTGCCTGGCACATTGAAGACCAGTACATTCCGTCATCACGTTGGAAACATTTTAAATAATAATAAAATAAAAAACAAAGATGTTGAAATTGGAGGGAAAATTAGATGGAATTTGCTGCCCTTCCCTGACTTTTTAAATGGAGTACACAGATAAATATATTAGATAAATGACATGACGGGTGACAATTCCAACGTGATGACGTTATGCCTGGCGCATCGCAGACCAGCACAAGCTGAACAATTGTGATAAAAAAAAGTTTATAAAGGTTTTTGTGGGTTTTTTTAGAAAATGACTAAAGAAGATCCTATTCCTCAGCTGGGATTGTGACGTGTACAGCCTCTTGAAACTGCATTAATTTGCTATTGAGGTCCATTGTGTTGAAAAATCCTGAAATGTTTTCCTCAAACTTAACTTCTTTTACACTAAAGAAAGAAAAGACATGGACATCTTGGATGGCATTGGTGAGTTAAAGGAATAGTCTACTCATTTTCAATATTAAACTATGTTATTACCTTAACTAAGAATTGTTGAATCATCCCTCTATCATCTGTGTGCGTGCACGTAAGTGCTGGAGCGCGCTGCGACACTTTGATAGCATTTAGCTTAGCCCCATTCATTCAATGGTACCATTTAGAGATAAAGTTAGAAGTGACCAAACACATCAACGTTTTTCCTATTTAAGACGAGTAGTTATACAAGCAAGTTTTTTGGTACAAAATAAAATGTAGCGCTTTTCTAAGTGGATTTAAAAGAGGAACTATATTTTATGGCGTAATAGCACTTTTGGGAGTACTTCGACTCTGCGCAGTAACACCCTCCCTCTCCCATTATGAGAGTGAGAAGTGGAGCGGACTTTTCAGGCAAGTCGAAGTACTCCCAAAAGTGCTATTACGCCATAAAATATAGTTCCTCTTTTAAATCCGCTTAGAAAAGCGCTACTTTTTATTTTGTACCACCAAACTTGGTCGTATAACTACTCGTCTTAAATAGGAAAAACGTTGATGTGTTTGGTCACTTCTAACTTTATCTCTGATTGGTACCATTGAATGAATGGGGCTAAGCTAAATGCTATCGAAGGGTAGCAGCGCGCTCCAGCGCTTACGTGCACGCACACAGATGATAGAGGGATGTATCAACAATTCTTAGTTAAGGTAATAACATAGTTTAATATTGAAAATGAGTAGACTATTCCTTTAATGATCAGGAAATGTTCATTTTGAGGTGAACTAATCCTTTAATAAAGGCCTTCTGAAGCAAATAGATGCATGTGTAAAAACATATAACTTTATAATCTAAATGATCTAGCTTCTGCCAGACGACAGTATGCATTCATATGGTGTCAGAAGAATTGTCCATCTTAGATTACACAGATTTCAGATTAAAAACAGTCAAATATTTCCACACCTGGGTTGCCATGGTCATCCGATGTAGATCCACAAGCACAGGTTTTTCTATAATCTGAAATCACAAAAGGAGGAAATATTTAAAAAAAATTATTAACATTTAGGTTTAGGATTAACTATGAATAACTCTTGCATAGTGCACCTTTAAAGTGTAATGGATTAGTTTAAAGGGACACTCCACTTTTTTAAAAAATATGCTCATTTTCCGGTTCCCCTAGAGTTAAACATTTGATTCTTACCGTTTTGGAATCCATTCAGCCGATTTCCGGGTCTGGCTTTACCACTTTTAGCATAGCTTAACAATCCATTGAATCTGATTAGTCCATTAGCAATGCATGTTTAAAAAAAACAAAGAGTTCAAATATTTTTCCTATGTAAAACTTGACTTCTGTAGTTACATCGTGTACTAAGACCAACAGAAAATTAAGTTGTGATTTTCTAGGCAGATGTGGTTAGCACTATACTCTCATTCTGGTGTAATAATCAACGACTTTGCTGCCGTAACATGGCTGCAGCAGTGATATTACGCAGTGCCCGAAATTAGTGCAAAATCCTTGATTATTACACCAGAATGAGAGTATAGTCCTAACCATATCAGCCTTAAAAAAGCAACTATTAATTTTCCATTGGTCTTAGTAACCTACACAACGTAACTTACAGAAGAGTCAAGCTTAGAATAGGAAAAATATCGAAACTCTAATTTTTTTAGCGCGATGCTAATGGTGTAATCAGATTAAATGGATTATGCTAAGCTATCCTAAAAGTGGTACAGCCAGACCCAGAGCGTTTAACTCTAGGGGAGCTGGAAAATTAGCATATTTTCAAAAAAGTGGAGTGTCCCTTTATGCATTTTTTTAATTTCCAGACTCATCATGGAGGAAGCATTGATACCCCTTTTCCACCAAGGGAGAGCTGGTGCTGGTTTGGAGCCAGAGCACTCCCAAAAGTGCTATTACGCCATAAAATATAGTTCCTCTTTTAAATCTGCTTAGAAAAGCGCTACGTTTTATTTTGTACCACCAAACTTGCTCTAAAACTACTCATCTTAAATAGGAAAAACGTTGATGTGTTTGGTCACTTCTAACTTTATCTCTAAATGGTACCTTTGGATAAATGGGGCTAAGCTAAATGCTATCAAAGTGTCGCAGCGCGCTCCAGCGCTTACGTGCACACACACAGATGATAGAGGGATGTATCAACAATTCTTAGTTAAGGTAATAACATAGTTTAATATTGAAAATGAGTAGACTATTCCTTTAAGCATTCTTTAAAATTTCCAAACTCATTAATGGAGGAAACACTTAACCTGTTATTATGATTGATATTAAGGTTTGACCACAATACTGTGGTGAATATATCATTTGATTTAAAGAAAAAAAAAGTTTACTTTAATGATACAAAATATTATAATTATTTGACCACAGGATCACTTAACAGTAGCTACGTTTACATGGACACATTTAGCCTCCTATCATAGTGTTTACATGAACACTTAATGTGATCGGAATGATGTGCGTGTTTATATGACACAAGATTTACCTCAGATTTGATCATTTGACATGCGCACATTGCACAAATATAGTTTCACGCTGTTTCAAGATTTGCTTTGTGCCTCACTGATTATAAAGCAGTAGCAAAAACACCCATTCACGTGTGCCCAAAAAACGTATTTCACTTCACGAGAGAAACACATTACGTTTACACCTGGTATTTAAATCCGTCTCTTTTGTCCACTTTCGACCGCTTCTGTCCTGAATACTGTGAGGGGATGGTCTGTGAGACTGTGGGCGAGTGTCTCTGCTGTCATTCAAACCCGAGCGGGAGTAATTATGAGTTTATATGGACGCAAACTAATATTATGTCGGAGTCCGCTGCTTGTGTTTAATTAAACATGCTGCACAGTGTTTTGTATATGTTAGAGCTTTCTCTGAATTTTCAGCGCAATTGATGAAATGGGATCGCGCAACTTTCACACGCTTTCAAAACGAAACTACGGAGATCACCCCCTTAAGTTGTATCAATGAAAGGCTAAAAATAGAGCTGTTCACCGTATGTTCACGCCAGAAGTAAAAAAAAAAAAAGACGTAAAACTTGTGTTTAGTATATTAGATTAGATAAATGGGCAGAGAGAAGGCGGTCGCGTGTGGCTGTTCGAACACATTCAACCACATGTGCGTTCCGCAACTCCAAAGAGATCCGATCGAAAGTGGTTCCGACTACCTCTGGATGTGGTTGAAAGTGGTCGAAAGTGGACGAGCTCAAAACGTTTTGAACACCGTTTACACCTGGCATTAACGTCGTCCACCTGTGATCCGATCAACGAAAACGCATGTTAATGCCAAGTGTAAACAGCCTCTAAGAAACATCCACTAGAGAAGCAACGTGCATGCACTCGTCAGCCTTGCCCAGGTAAACTGATATTAACTTAGACAATAAAAAATAATAATGAAATGCATGCAAGTAAAGAAAACGGAATACAATATATACATCTCTTATCTTCCTTATAAAACATCACATTAACATTCGTATTAAAGAAGAACTCCAGTCAATTTTAACATTTAGCTCTGTTGTTTGCAGATGTGGAGTGCTGTCCGTACCGAGAACAATGAAAACAATCGCTGTTGCTTACAGTGTTATCAAACTCCTTTTTAGAATATGCCCCCTGTTTACTGAAACAGGGCCTGGGGCACGTTCAAGTTTAAAACAGTGTGCAACGTTTAGCTACAGTTTCCGGGTTGAACAACATATTTCCTGAAAACGGTGTGCACCGGTATGCAACGCGGTTTGAGATACATTTTCTCTTGTTTGGTGGGTGTGTCATAACTGCAGCAAACACGCGATACTAAAGAGACAGCTCGTACAATGGATTTAAAAAATAACATTTAAAAAGACATAAGGAATGACCTTCTCAGCTACCGTAGTTGCAACTCTTGCGTCATTAGAACAGGGTGTTGCAGGGTGCAACGTTTTGTCGGGGCTGAATGCAGCCCTGTTGTAAATGTGCTTTTAGCTTCTTAACACCGTTGAAATGTCATTACAAGTGCCCAGCAATGTAAAGGGATTTATTCTGCTAAGATATGCATAAAAATTATCAGTTGTCGACTCATGCAATCCACAAAAAAACAATTTGCAGTGGTTATGTATGTCCATAAGTTACGGCCTATTTTACTTGCTACATATTCATTACTATAGACATAACCACGGCAATAGCTTTTTTGTGGAATACATTTTTTTTTGACATATTGGATCATTCGAATTCAACAATCGATTAATGTGGACTACACTAGAAAACGGGAAGTAAACCGAGGTATGCGAGCTGGCTGAATTAACATCATTTTTATGCATACCTTTCACATATACCGCAGTCATATTTACAGTGTTCACTCAGAAGAAAACACTTTACATTGCTGGGCACTTGTGATAACATTTTCAGGGTGTTAAAGAGGCTTAAAGAACATAACTGGGCCCATTTTAGTCAACTGGGTGCAAATTTTAAAAGAGGATAACACAGTGTAGCCAACAACAATTGCATTAATTGTTCTCTGTACTGACAGCACTCCATTTACAAACAACAAAGCTAAAATGTTAAAATTGACCAAAGGTCTCCTTTAATGCAGTCTAATAGTGTATTATAAGTAACGTTATATAGCAACATTAAATATACTAGATTACATTGAAATATGTTATTAATTCATATTCTTATGATTTAACCTTCTAATGAAACAACTACAATGACATGAGAAACATCCAAATGAAACATTTACTACATTTAGCACCTACCTACATCATGTGCAGGCCTGACCACGTGCGTCACGCACAGCACAAAATATCATTCAAATGGATTCTTAAAACACGATGTACAATGCATGTTTATTAACAGTTAATCAGATCTATTTTCTTTCATGAAAAATAATTAAACAAACAACATACCTGTAAACAGACCAACATTATCAGTGGATCAACGGCTTCTCTCTCACTGTCTGTCCTGAAGACACAGAGCGTAACATGATTCTTATAAGATTATGAATTCATAATGTGCTTACACTTAAAAACTTCAACACTTCATCACAACCAACACGATCAAATGCTGTTGAGCCCTTGAGCAAAAATATGCATTTGAACGATAAAACTCAGCATACCAGAGAAACGTCTACGAGAAAAGCACCATCACACGTTGTACATGGAGAAACCCGGGAGATGTTGCACCGATCCGATGACGTTCCCACCCTAAACGAAGACCCGAAGAAAAGTTCCCTTAATTCAACGTTATATTCTCTTCCTTGTGAACAATGATATGAACAAAATTGTTTGAGGTTCATTAACCCATTTTAATTATAAAACGGAGTATAACCAGTAAATTCAAGAAAATAATACAATATAGGGAAAAAAACCGATTCAAATAATTCACACCAGTTACAAATGCATACTTTTTATATTGAACTGAAAACACTCTTACCTTCGTTCGAAACGCAGGAGAAAACATATTCCTTATTCCAAAATGCAAATGCAGCTCCATGATATCCGAGGATGGCTCACCTAAAGCAGTGAATCGAAGATATCCGCGCAAACCCGTTGAGGAGTCGCATGACATCCGTTTGTGAATTCAAACTTCTAAAACACGTGACCAAATCATTGCTGCTCATTCGACTGTTACGACCTACGACACATTCGACGTTGTGGGCGGGAATTGGCGGCAAATTTGAATCTGTGTCGCACACATACACACACAAACAAGAGATGCATAAAGTGTGCTGTTGAATAAAATTGTGAATGTTAGTTGTATGGAGTTGAAATTAGAATATTGTTATTTTTATTATTCTGTGGAAATTTTTTGATCTTTGTCAAAACAAAGTCTGAAAAGGCAACAAAAGTTACAATCACATATATATATACAAGATGTATAAGATGTTTGTTTAACTTCAGTTAATTCAGGTTTATATGTTCTGTTGGTTTATTTTATCCCAACGTTTATCTAGTGTTAAAAAACGGAAACAGGAAGTGCTTCTGGACCAGTGTTGTTTACATCTTGTGAAATGGTCTATATATATATATATATATATATATATATATATATATATATATATATATATATATATATATATATATATATATATATATATATATATATATATATATATATATACAAAGGTTCTGTTGGGGTTTCTCCTGTAGCCTATGACTGTTGACCCTATACTTCACTACATCATCCACCCTATTTTTCAACATGGACAAATCAATTTCAGATAATTTCATGTATGAGACTTTTTATTAGTCACTAGGTAAACAGCCTGAAAAATAACAAAAGTGTGGTAAACTGTAAAAATTACTTGTGCTTTATGATTATTGTGTGTTTATGATTATGATTACACAAACTGTGTAATCACTTGCTGCACAGGTTAAATTAAAATCTCTGAGAACTGTGGGCAGGATAATTAAGTGTATTAGGGATGCTTTGCGCCATGCATTAATGTCCTGTATGAACTCAGCCCTGGTAGATGGTTTTACACCCCAGAACTTGCCTGAGCTGAAGGTGACCCCTAAAAATGGATGAGTTGTAATATAAACCAGACTGCATTGTTGACAGGGATTTGGTTTTTCATAATGTGGCAAAGAAAAACGTTTGTGTGTAAAATCTGTGCATGTTGGACATTTGCAAGGAAAAACAGATACTAAATGAAGGGATAAAATCTCTATTTGTGAAGAAGTACATCCATCATGGAGAGTATTGTGTAAACCTCCTGTGGAGATCTTCAGTGTAGAGTTGTATTATAGCCTCAAATAGCTCGGTATCAAAGTTTAATAAGATTGTTCTGTCCTGTAATGCTTATGATGTTTTTCATATGTTTTTTGAATGTCCAAGACTTCCTTTATTTGTAATACTTGAAAGTTGATCACAAAATTGGGGTTTTCATATAACAATACCTTAGTTTATATTAGGATATAAATATAAAAGTTCATGGCAACAACAATGATTCTTGTAATTTTTTATTGGCCAAGCTAAGGCCTAGTCCACACAGACATGGGTATTTTTATAACTGGAGTTTTTCCTGCTGCGGTTTAAAGAAAATCCCCTCCACACATGCTCGCTTAAAGAAATCTCTGCCTACATGAACATGGAACAACACGAAATTACACGCTGTCAAGAGCATGCCACACTGGCAGGCGGTGATATTACTCAAATCATAAAGCCACCGTGGCCAATCAGAAGCCTAACACAAGTGACGTTGCAAGGCGGTTTTACTGTCTACACAACAACACTGCACTCGGCGTTTCTTAAAATACACACCCTGGCAGGGGTTTTCAAAAATGTTCAGTTTTAGTGACGTGATACTGCGTGTCTGTGTGGATGAAAGGTGTAAAAAAGTCACGGTTATAAAAATACCCGTGTCCGTGTGAACAAGGCCTAAGTTTGCCATTTTGAAATCCCGCCAGTGCAAAAATGCAGGAAAATAAGGCCTAGTCCACATGGACATGGGTATTTCTAACCTGAGTTTTTCCTCCAAACAAATCCTGTTCACACATGCTCAGTTTAAAAGAAATCTCTGTCCACATGAAAAAGCAAAAACACGCTATCAAGCACTGTCAAGAGCATGCCACACCAGTAGGCAACAATATAACCTCTGATGTCAAATACAGCAGATAACGGTGCACACTCTGACGTCGCAGGGCAAAAACCCTGGTTTTACTGCATCCATCGTTTTCTTAAAATCCTTACCCTGGCAGGGATTTTCAAAAATGTTTGGTTTTAGTGCCCTGATACTGAATTTTTGCGTGGACAAACGGCCGAACCACGTTTAAAAATGACACGGCTTTAAAAATACTCGGGTCCGTGTGGACTAGGTCTAAGTCTTTAATAGAATCGTGAGTGTCCATTGAGTTTACATATTACAAATACACAGATAATGTTGCTTTGTTTGAATGCAAATGGGGTGTGAGAGAGGCTGACTTTTTAATAATGGTTGTTGTGGATCTTGTATCAAATTTGTCTTAAGCCCTGTTTTCTTTCTCTCTCTCTCTCTCTCTCTCTCTCCTATATAATTTGAAAATTACATTGCTGTAGTTTGCAATGAATTGTGGGAGCATGCTAAATGCAAATTTTACAGTATGTCTGCAATATTGTATTTTTAAAATAGGCTAATATGTAAATGCTACAGGACAACATGTAATGACACTTATTATTTTATTTTATGTATTTATTGAAAATGTCAGCTGTGGTACTAGTTTGGAAATAAAAGCTTTGGCACTTTACAATAACTGCAATAAATGCAGCCTATTAAATGAATTATAAACATGCATGTAGATTCTTTTAATGTACAAATCTTTGTCAAAAATATTTGATAAGAAACACATTTAGACAACATGTGCATAGCGCAGTACGTGTGATGTCACGACGTCATCAGCAAATTTGCGCGCGGTGCACATGCGCATTGCGAGTATGCTCAGACAGGTGTCTACGGAGTGGAAAGAAGTTGTTGCATCTGATAATTCTTCAATCGTGTAAGTAATATTTTTATTTTGTCACATTGCAAACACAAGACGTTCATCAGAGTTGGGTATTAGCGTTAGTTTCTTTGCTGAATTTATTGGGCGAGTCTATAGCATATAATTTGATGTAATATGCGCGTGTTAGTTTGTTGCACATGGCATGCTGGAAGACAGGGCTCTCAAGTCAAGTCTCACGCATTCACCGTGATACACACGCATTTCAGTCAGTTCACACGCTCACACGCCAAACCTTGTATTTCTCAGGCTGAGAAGTAATAGATAAATTGTCCTGCTTCGAGGTTTTTTGTGTACTCAACTTTACGCAGCGCCGCAAGAACTGACAAAGATGACATCAGAGTACCGCGAGAAATGTTGCGGAAGAGGCTGATTTCAAATCGCTCTCGCGTTACTCTGATGTCATCCATATGTCGTTTCTTGCAGCGCCTCGCCTCATGAAGTCAAGTACCTTGATCAATGACAAGTACAATTCTATAATCTACTCAAAGTGCTCTATTTTCATGTACTAATTTTGTACTTAATATAGCCTACATTTTTTGTTCCTTAGTACATATGAAATATGCTAAAATCTAATTTAAAAATGTATTTAGGTACCACTTGTAATACATTTGAACCCATCTTTGTATGAAAGATGAGTACAGCTTTACTTAAATTCATTTTGTAATACAAGATTATAGTATGTTAAATGCATTTCACTTCATATTCATGACATCTCAAACACGGAGGAAGATATTTTGAGGAATGTTTGTAACCCAATCTTTAATGAGCCCCATTCACTTCCAAAATAAGAAAAAGAATACTTAGTCCCTTCTAATTGAAGCTGCCATATTTAGTTTTTTTTTATGTCCTGTTTATATGAAATATAGTTTAATTTTTTTTAGGTAGCAGCAACTGCAGCTTACATGGAATGAGGATTATCGGATTCATCTACACTCACTGATCATCCAAGGTAATTTGGATACAATGAATACAAACTATTTTTTGTTTTCTTTTGTAATGATTAATTTTTTTCTAGTGTTATCTGTTTTTTTGTTGTTGTTTACACAAGGTACATACACTGCAATAAAGAGCTCAAGTAAATAAGTAAATTTACTCTTCGTATAGTCGAATAATCCAAAAAAGATCATTTTAAAT
Source organism: Paramisgurnus dabryanus (assembly GCF_030506205.2). Taxonomy (NCBI): domain Eukaryota; kingdom Metazoa; phylum Chordata; class Actinopteri; order Cypriniformes; family Cobitidae; genus Paramisgurnus; species Paramisgurnus dabryanus. The sequence continues at coordinate 5,236,593 of NC_133349.1, forward strand.
TATTTTTTATTCACTTAATTTAGATTGAAGCTAGACAAAATTTCTTGTCATTTTTCTTATCTTATATTCTGCATCTTGATTTAAGAATTTTAATATATTTAGACTGGAAAAAAGACAGAAATACTAAGCTCTTCTTTGTAGTGCATGCCATGAACCATACTGTCACAACCATTATTAATCCAAGTTTAATTTATATAGGTGAATTGATGACCTCAAGCAAATGGATGTTGTTGTCATCTGAAGAGAAGGTTGTCCTGGGCCCATGTTTAGAGGCATTTGGGGCATATCTGACACATATCAGAATCAAGCTGCATGCACACTTGAGTTTATTCAGAGGTAATTCAGAGCATAAACTCTTAACAAATATCTATTGTATACTTGCAAGTTTTTTTGACTTCTAGGTTAAGTTTTTTAGTTAGTGACTTCTTTTTTCAGGGGAGCAAATTCAAAATATGTGTTTGTTGCGTCATGTGAACCATGTGCATCATGTGTATTGTCAAAATGAGTGCCTGCTGAACACGCATCAAAAGGGTTTATGATAAAAGTGCAAACTCTAGAGCAGATACTAATAACTATAACACTACAACCACTGCTTTATGGGTTGAAATTAGTCAAAATAACAAATACATGGACATTTCTCGGCGAACTTGATGCACGTTACAACTGTATTTTACCATGCACAAACAAATGCCATAAGATTTAAATATATGAAATTCAGAATTTAAATGAATGTGTATTGATTTGTACAAATGGAGACATGTATGTGAATAAAAATGTTAATTTTTTTTGTTATGTATTTATATATATCCTAATTTGCCCATGCAAAAAAGGAGATGTGCATTTGTGGATCAGGTGACACGCCTGCATTTATCCCGTTCTGTTCATTTGGATTTTGAGATTTCCATTTTGCCGTTTAAAGCATTTTATGAGCCAAATACAAACAACTATCAATGAATGAACCAAACAAATGCGTTTCATTTTGTGTTGGAATTTAATTATGTGCATCAAACAGGATGAATGCACATGCATTGCCTGGTTCACAAATGCACATTAGTGGTTTTGTTTTTGCATGCACAAATTGGGATATTTGTGAATTTCAGTGATTATATTTTTTATTAGTTTATTACAATTTGTGTATGCAAAAACATCAATGTGCATTTGTGAATTAGGCGATGTACATGCATTCATCCTGTTTGGTTAAATACAAACCACGCAACAAAAGTAGCAAAATTTGAATGAACCAAACATGTGAATTTACATGTATCACCTGATTCACAAATGCACATCAGCATTTTTGCATGCACAAATTGTGATATAATGATACAAAATTTAATCACTGAAATTCACAAATGTCTCTGTTTGTACAAATCTATGCACATTCATTTGAATATTGAATTTTACGGACACAAAAATGAAATGCATTTGTTTGGTTTATTCATCGATAGTTGTTTATATTTGGCTCATATAATGCTTTACATGGGGAAATGAGTCTCAAAATCCAAATAAACAGAACGGGATAAATGCAGGCGTGTCACCTGAACCACAAATGCACATCTCATTTTTTGCATTTTTATTCACATACATGTCTCCATTTGTATAAATCAATACACATTAATTTAAATTCTGAATTGTATATATTCAAATTTAAGACATTTGTTCGTGGATGGTAAAATACATTTGTACTGTGCATCAAGTTCACCAGTAAATGTGCATCTATTTGTGAATAATTTTCTAATTTCAACCCATACTGCATTGTTATAAACCCAGTATGAATTAAAGGAACTGCCCTGGACAGTTTTTATGTTTGGCAGAACTAAAACTTTAAAATCTTTTTCTAGCAAATTTTTATTTTATTGTTTTAGTATATGCTGATTTTTTATAATAAGATCTTCTGGTTGTTGTTTTTTTTTAACAGAGAAGTTGTGGGCATCAGTCCGGAAACTGGATCAAAAATTTGCTGCTGGAATGTGAGACAAATAAAGGCATGGAATGAACCCAAATGTATGAACACTGCTACGAAAACTAATGGACTTTAAATGGCTTGCCAGTTAATTCCAATGGAATTGAAGAAGAGACTCTGACAAGATTTTCAAGTTTGTGTTTAATTTAAAAGTTTATCTTCATAGATAAGCAATTTAAAGGTAGGCACAGTTAAAACTATTTCTTGTGTGTTTGTTTAAACTGTAAATTTATGACTGAAGTTTGGTCACTATGTAGTAATGTGTTCCTTTGTGGTTAATTAAATGCTGCAGTGCTTAGTGGTATTCGTTGTTGTATTTCCAAGGCTAAAGCCTTATTTTGTGATCTGCATTGTATTGGAGAGTTTTGGAAACTAATACTTATTATCTTAATGCATTGGAAAGTTTTGGACTATTGAACAATAAATGCATTTGGCTACATCTGTGATTTTCTGTTATTTTAAGTGTTTTAGTTTACATTACATGAAATGATTTACAGCAGTTAAAAAAAATTACAGTATTTTTTTTTTACAGTGTAGGCTACCATGACACAAGTTGCAGCTCCAAAAACATTTCTTAGTCAAGTTGTATAGCTACAAGCAGCACAAAACCAAAGAAGTGGATTTGATGAAGTCATGTTGTAGTATTGCTGAACAATGTTCACCAGTTAGAGATTGAGGTGGAATGTGAGTTAACAGTGGACGTGGTCTTACTTTGCAGCAAGAGCAAAACCCTAAAAGTTTCAATGCTGAAGAGGGATACATTTAAAACACTATAAATTTACTGATTTATGTAATTTTACTTACATTTCTACAGAAAAATAATCAATAAAACATTTACAGAAATTTTCTGTAAAAATAATTTTTTAATCTGTAAAAATGAACGGCAAATTTCTGTGAAAATTAACGGCAAATGTCTGTGGAAATTAACGGCAAATGTCTGAAAATTAACGGCAAATGTCTGTAAAAATTAACGGCAAATGTCTGTGGAAATTAACGGCAAATGTCTGTGGAAATTAACGGCAAATGTCTGGAAATTAACGGCAAATTTCTGTGAAAATTAACGGCAAATGTCTGTGGAAATTAACGGCAAATGTCTGAATATTAACGGCAAATGTCTGTAAAAATTAACGGCAAATGTCTGTGGAAATTAACGGCAAATGTCTGTGGAAATTAACGGCAAATGTCTGGAAATTAACGGCAAATTTCTGTGAAAATTAACGGCAAATGTCTGTGGAAATTAACGGCAAATGTCTGAATATTAACGGCAAATGTCTGTAAAAATTAACGGCAAATGTCTGTGGAAATTAACGGCAAATTTCTGTGGAAATTAACGGCAAATGTCTGAAAATTAACGGCAAATGTCTGTGAAAATTAACGGCAAATGTTTGTGAAAATTAACGGCAAATGTCTGTGAAAATACATTTTTGATCTGTAAAAATAGTATGAATTGCCTTTAAAAAACATAATTTTGATGTGATTGTTAATTACAAGGAAATACTGTCATTTTAATGGTAAATCTTTAAATAACAGAAAATATCTGTAAAACAAAAGCATTTTACTGTTTAATGAAAAAATTGGAAAATTCTGTAAAAATATACAGAATATTACCTGTAAAAAAACGTTTTTTTTTTTACAGTGTAACATCCTCAACTAATATTAAAGCAGACACTTTTAAATGAATATTTTCTATCAAAATAATGTATTATTTAATCATACATTTGTCATTTTATGTGTTTTCATAAAGCACAAAAGATTTTTGATCTTTACTTTTTCGATAACTCGAAAAGCTGAAATGCTTTTGTTTCAATGAGCTGGCCAAAGATTGCGGATTTAATGAGAGGATGAGTATTATTATGTGCTCAGATCACATCATCATATGTCAGATGTGATTGTAAAGATGATTGCACATTGTACGCATGCCTGTGAGGTGACCGATGATGAGGTCAGGGAGTAAACATGACCGCATTGCATGGCCGATATGCAAATGCCACTGGTTTACAGGTTCATTTATGGAAACTCTGACAGTTTGTGAACCATGATTCAGTGCCTCTGTTATTGGAGTGTAAGACAAACCATTCCAAAAGTGTCCACATAAACAATACTTAGTTTAAAGCAGGTATACTATCCTCAATATTAAGTCTGTTTGGCTGGACAAAGTTAAAAACAGTAAAGGTTTCAATTTATTCTGTTGTTTTAAAAGTAAATAGTTTATCAAACCTACTTAGTTAAGCAATATGATATTTATGTAAAGAATAATTGACGACAGGCCGTTGAATTATAAGAAAATAATGCACACTCAAGGTGGTAATGCCGCGGGTGTGCATTATTTTCAAATAATATCAATGGACCAGATTTAATTATTCTGCTTATACCACGGTTACCCACAACATTGCTTTGGTGTCTATTTTTTTAAACATTTGACAAGTTAGGTGTGCAGTGTACAGAAAAATAATCAACACCCACCACGTTTAGCGGGTATGCATTATTTTTCGATAAACGCACACCTGACCCGTCAAATGTCTTAACATAACCACCAGAGCAATGTCTGTGATAACCGTAGTATAAGCTGAATAATCGACTCCATTCCTCCGAATTATGTAAGGAAAAATTGACAATGGGGCGTTAAATTAAATATTAAAATAAATATTAAATATTCAAAAATAATGTGTTAATGCTGCACGACCAGTGTTGGGGGTAACGCATTACAAGTAACGCGCATTACGTAATAAATTTACTTTTCTGAAGTAACAAGTAAAGTAACGCATTACTTTATAAATGTACACATTAATATTTGAGTTACTTTTTAAAAAAAGTAATGCCAGTTACTTTTCAGTTTAATTAATTTAATTTAAAAATAAAATAATGTACTGAATTAAACTGAACGTATTAACTTAGAATTACGCACTCTGTGCGCCTGAGCGGGAACATTCTGAGTCAGAAACGGGGATAGCAGGCCGGAGCTTGACATTTTTGCGATCATAAAGAACAACTGCAAGGCCTGAAAGAGATCAAGCCTCAGCAAAGTAAGAAAAAGTAATGCAAAAGTAACTTAAAAGTAACGTAAGCATTACTTTCCATGAAAGTAACTAACACAATAAGTTACTTTTTTGGGGAGTAACTTGATATTGTAATGCATTACTTTTAAAAAGTAACTTTCCCCAACACTGGGCACGACACGAAGCGAGCAAATTTGGCAGGTTAGGTGTGCATTTACAGAAAAATAATCAACACCTGTGGGACATTTCTCAACCAATCAAAATAAAGCATTTAACAGCCCCATGGTATAATTGAAAATAATGCACACCATTATGCCACATTACCACGTTGGGTGTGCATTATTTTTTGAATAATTCATCGGTTCGTCGTCCATTATTCCTTACATAATAAATCACTGTCAGGTCATCTTACAAACCACTCATTACATAAAATTGTAACTATATCAAGATATCTGGCTGAATTATGCCTTCCTTCTGATGGCTGGTACCCATAGAGATGTATTTTTTGAATGTATAACACAAAAATCTCAGGAATAGTTTTAGAGCAATTTGTTAAGAGTTAAAATATAATATCATTATTGCATTTAGAGAGAATCTAATTGTTTAGTATTATACATTTTCATAATGGCAATTAAATATGTAAAACAAGTCATATGTTCAGACACACCCTCTTCTTTAATATTAATAATTTTAAAAATTTAGTTTTCTCCACATTTACCTTTGTCAAAAAAATGGTCACAAGCTGTAACTGGGTCAGTACCCTTTCAAAAGTTCCTAATATGTACCATTTAGGTATGGATATGGATTTGAGATATATCAATATGCACTCTTTGGTACCCATTTGTACCTCTGGGTATGAACTCTTTAGGTGCAAATATGTACTTTTCAAAAGGTTACTGCCCCAGTGACAGCTAATGACCATTTTGTGACCATTTTCATCTGACAGTGCAGAATAATACTATGAAATATCACAAATAAAACAATGCTGTTTACATTACATCTTGCTCTCATTACGTTACATTGCCCTCTGGGTTAGATTGGTTGTTTTTGCAATGTTATAGTGATCATATATAATTGTTTCTCAGTCTCTTTAAAATAATACATCCAGAAAATACGGGAAATGTGTTAAAAACTGTATAAAAATGTAAAGTTTTTAGGGTAAACTTCCGTTCCACTTGAGCAATAGCAGGAGACTGCATGACCTCTTAAACCTAAATGAAATTAAATCCTAATTTGCATTCTGCTCAAAAACGCCCAAGATGTTTTTAGTGTCAAGAGAGGTCACACTAAACACAGACAATGCCTCAAAAAGACACTTAGTCCTGAAAATTAAAAAACAATCGATATTTCCTATATTTTCTGTTTGTATCTTAATAAAATAAATTGAAAAATAAATATAGATGGACATTAAAACTTCTAAAACAACAAGTCTGGTGGTGGTGGCCTGAGACTTTTGCACAGTACTGTACATTTAAAAATATATATTTTTAAGTTTTTAATATCATGAGAACATTTGAGCTCAGATGCAAAGCTTCAAAATGCCACCTATGTCGAAAATGAGATAATGGTATTATTAACCGAATGCTTTCGGCACATGCATTCATCAAATACTTTTGATTTAAATCTGCTTAATCCCAACCTCATGCGATTTAGAAAAACTGGTTTGTTGGCAGCAGAATCCATTTAAAAAGTGTGTTAAAAAAATGCTGATTTACAAGAAAACATGCCAGACACACTTTTGCAGGGTTTTGCATTTGAGCTCTTCATTTATATAGTTAAGTGTCCAAAACTTTGACTGCTAATGTCTAATCATCTTACTGTACAATCCATGGTCAATAAATGGTCCCACTGGGGTAGATCCCTTTAAAAAGGTCCTAATATGTATTTAGGTAAAGATAAGTATGAACCTTTTTGATATATACTTATATGCACTCTTTGGTACCCATTTGTACCCTTTGGGGTATTTATATGAACTCTTTAGGTGTAAATGCATACTTTTAAAAGGTTACTGCAATTTTTTGGCATCTGTGCTTTCATTTATTCAGCTATGTGTCCAAAACTTTGACTGCTAATGTCTACTTAGCTCGCTGAACAGTACACAGTGAATTAAACTAATTAACAATATATTACAGTTCTTTATAATCGTCAATGAGATATACCCACAGGAAAAGATTTAGATTTTGGTGCCTTTTTTGTCAGCATTCACTGTGTTTTCTTTCCGCTGTCTGATTAGAGTTGATTAAGAGGTTAGATGTTGAGAAGCATGGCGTCTTTAACTGAGATTTATCTGTTCCTGTACTGACCCCTATGGGGTTGCCTGCCCTCACCCCAATGTCCTCTAGATTTATTTGGTTGTTTGTTTATCTATTCCTAGGAGTCTTGCGTTTCTCCCTATTTTTTATCCTGTTTATGCATCCAAGTCTCATTTTTCACAGCAGCAGCATTATGAAGTTCTTGCAATTTGCTGAAACAGTCAAAATATGGGTCAAATGTGCTAACGACCCTCATGACCTGGATACTCATTTAAAGCCAAACCGAGTCTCAACCCAGAGTTTGCAAGCTGTACAGAGAAAAAATAAGCTTCAGGTTTTAACAGCCTGATCTTACGAGAATTCGTACGTATTTTACGAGTTGGCTTATAGTTATGAATTTGTACTAAGTGAATCGTACAAAAACATAAGATTATCAAAAACCCCACCCCTAACCCCAACGTCAAAGGACAAATCGTGAAAAAATTTACGAATTTAGTTATACGAAGTAATACGAATTAGCCACCTCGTAAAATACGTACAAATTGATATTAGATAGCTGTAGTTTTAAACTGAATAATCCTGTAGCTTAACTGGTAAAGCATTGTGTTAGCAGCGCAAAGGACATGGGTTCAATTCACATACTTCTTAAATGTATAGCACAATCGCTTCGGATAAAAGCATTTAACAGATGCGTAAATGTATTCTTATACTCAAAATATATAAAGTTATTAAAAATATTGTGGAAGGAAACAAAATTAAAATCTCATAAATCTTCATTTTACAAATGTTTTGATGTCTCAACTTTTTAAACCATATAATGTGAACGACACAAAACTTTCACAAAACTCACTGAAGTAAGAAGAACAGGCTTTTGTCTATGTACGCATTTCTCGTTTTCTGAGCTTAAACGGGGAGAGCAACAGTATGTGGCTAGCATGACCTGACATGCCTCTGAAGCTGGAGGGGGGCTTGACCTTTGCTCCAAGGCTTCGAACCTACGAAGATGAAAAAAGGGTTTGGTTAGGAGGGAACTTCTTAAACAAGAGCTTCTGTTTTGGTCAGGAATGTCAGTTCCATAAAAAGATTCCTATAGAGAGGCAGAAGCCAATAGAGAAGAGAGAGATAATGAAGATATAACAGAGTGTGTATGGACATTGTAGGGGTGGTTGTTACGTGGGATGTATTTCAGTGAAGGTTTGGATCGAATTATTTTTGTTTTGCATTTCAAAAACCAAGTTCAGACCTATCATGGATTAACCAGAATCAACCACCAAATACTCTAAATTATTATCTAAACTATCATTCGAAAATTATCATAGTTTGGTAAATGTAATAAAACCACACCAATGCAATCTTATGGCAATTCGCACGTATTTTATGAGGGAGCTAATTTGTATTAATTCATATGACCAGATTTGTAAATTTGAACGACTTGCTTTTGCCCTGTGACGTTGGTGTTAGGGGTGGTATTAGGGTGGGGTTTTTTTTTTAGTACATATGAATTAGCCAACTCAAAAATACTTACAAATTCTGGTGGGATCAGCCAGAACCACACTGACATAGGGGCGGGATTAGGAGCGGGGATTCGATTCGTTATTGTTTTTTATAATAATTGTATGTTTTTGTATACTTTACTTTGTATGAATACATAAGAATAAACCAACTCGTAAAATGCGTACAAATTTTTGCAGGATCAGGCTGAACCCCACTGACATAGGGGCGGGGTAAGGGTGGGGATTCATTATTGTTTTTTTTATAATAATAGTATGTTTTTGTACGAAATTACTTCGTATGAATACATACAAATTACCCAACTCGTAAAATAAGTACAAATTCTCGTGGGATCAGGCTGTACTACACTGACATAGGGGCGGGGTTAGGGTGGGGATTCATTATTTTTTTTTAATAATAATAGTATGTTTTTGTACGAAATTACTTCGTATGAATACATACAAATTACCCAACTCGTAAAATACGTAAAATACGTAAAATTTTCGCGGGATCAGGCTGAACCACACTGACATAGGGGCGGGGTTAGGGTGGGGATTTGTTTTTTTTTTATATAGTAATAGATGTTTTTAGTATGAAATTACTTATGAATACGCACAAATTACCCAGGGTCAGAGATTCGTTATTGTTTTTACTTCGTATGAATACATACAAATTACCCAACTCGTAAAATACGTAAAATTTTTGCGGGATCAGGCTGAACCACACTGACATAGGGGCGGGGTTAGGGGTGGGGATTCGTTATTGTTCTTTTTAACAATAACCACATGTTTCCGTATATTTTTCTTTGGATTAATACATAAGAATTAGCCAACTCGTAAAATATGTAAAAATTTTCGCGGGGTCAGGCTGAACCACACTGACATAGGGGCGGGATTAGGGGTGGGGATTCGATTCGTTATTGTTTTTTATAATAATTGTATGTTTTTGTATACTTTACTTTGTATGAATACATAAGAATAAGCCACCTCGTAAAATGCATACAAACTTTTGCAGGATCAGGCTGAACCACACTGACATAGGGGCAGGGTTAGGGTGGGGATTCATTATAGTTTTTTTTATAATAATAGTATGTTTTTGTACAAAATTACTTCGTATGAATACATACAAATTACCCAACTTGTAAAATACATACAAATTCTCGTGGGATCAGGCTGTACTACACTGACATAGGGGCGGGGTTAGGGTGGGGATTTGTTATTGTTTTTTTTTATAGTAATAGATGTTTTTAGTGTGAAATCACTTCGTATGAATACACACAAATTACCCAGGGTCAGACATTCGTTATTGTTTTTACTTCGTATGAATACATACAAATTACCCAACTCGTAAAATACGTAAAATTTTCGCGGGATCAGGCTGAACCACACTGACATAGGGGCGGGATTAGGGGTGGGGATTCGATTCGTCATTGTTTTTTATAATAATTGTATGTTTCCGTATATTTTTCTTTGGATTAATACATAAGAATTAGCCAACTCGTAAAATACGTAAAAAAGTTTGCGGGATCAGGCTGAACCACACTGACATAGGGGCGGGGTTAGGGGTGGGGATTCGTTATTGTTTTTTTTTTTAACAATAACCACATGTTTCCGTATATTTTTCTTTGGATTAATACATAAGAATTAGCCAACTTGTAAAATATGTAAAAAAATTTGTGGGGTCAATAACCACGTTTCTGTATATTTTTCTTTGGATTAATACATAAGAATTAGCCAACTCGTAAAATACATACAAATTTTTGCGGGATCAGGGTGAACCCCACTGATGTAGGGGCGGGGTTAGGGTGGGGATTCGTTATTGTATTTTTATAATAATAGTATGTTTTTGTACGAAATTACTTCGTATGAATACATACAAATTACCAAACTCGTAAAATATGTACAAATTCTCGTAGGATCAGTCTGAACCGTACTGACATAGGGGCGGGGTTAGGGTGGGGATTCGTTATTTTTTTATAATTATAATAATATGTTTTTATACAATTTACTTCATATGAATAAAAACGAATTAGCCAACTCGTAAAATACGTCCAAGTTCTTATGAGATCAGGCTCAATCACACTGACATAGGGGCGGTGTTAGAGATGGGGATTTGTTATTGTTTTTATAATAACCGTATGTTTTTGTACGATTCACTTCGTATGAATTAGCCAACTCGTAAAATATGTATGAATTCTCATGGGATTAGGCTGAACCACACTGACATAGGGGGTGGGGTTAATGATGGGGATTCGTTATTGTTTTTCTTATAACAATAATATGTTTTTGTATACGATTTACTGCGTATTAATACATGGTAACACTTTATTTCGATAGTCCACTTTAGACATTTTACTAATTATAAGTAACTTTGCAACTACTTATCAACTACCAATCTTTAGAGAATTAGTAGACTGTCTGCTTAATATCTACTAACACTTTATTAATTAGCCAACTCATAAAATACGTACGAATTCTGGTGGGATCAGGCTAAACAACACTGACATAGGGGCGGGGTTAATGATGGGGATTCATTATTGTTTTTTTAATAATAATCATGTGTTTTATTTCAATTCGTATAAATACATACAAATTAGCCAAAACGTAAAATACATATGAATTCTTCTGGGAGCCGGCTGAACCACACTAACATACATTAAGGGAAAGGTCAGCTATAGATTTCAACCAAATTTCAATTTCAACCACAAGAATTGTGCTTTTGAAAATATTTTCTTAAAAAAAGTCACATCAGGCAAGGTGTCACATATATGTCGAAATACGAATTAATTATTAAAATAATTGTTTTATTATGCCATTGATTTATTTAATATTTTACTATTTTCTTAAATTAATTGTGCTGTATTTCACAACAGTTTTACTGTTTAAAATTTGATTGTAGCTTTCTATATATAGTAGGACTAAGTATAACAGGTGTGACAACTTACCCCAGTTTAAAGCCAAGCCTTCAAAATTAACCCCTTCATGTGAAATATTTCCTAGAGTATGAGTAATGAGACTCACTCTGGTCTCAGTTTAAAGAATCGTGTTAAGAGTAAAAGCAATGCATTGTGTGAAATGAAGCACCTTCATCTTGATCCTCCTTAAAAAGAAAAAGAGCGCTCATTAAAACACAAGTCATGTAAATCAAGCTGCCGGAGGAAAACAATCTGATTATAAATTATCAGACAGGAAGACTGTGACCAATGAGCTTAACAAGGCAAAACACTGGGATTTGCTAAACACCCCCACCAGTCTGTCTACTATAATATGATGTTTATGGCCATTTTTACCCCCGGACTTCGGTCATGCGATGGAGCAATAAATTACTCAAGCAGGGCCGCTGGAGGGAAAGTCCTTGTGACTCTGAGTCGTGGCTCTAGCAGGGCGAGCGTGACATACAGGGTCACATCTGAAGATAACCTTGTGTTTTCTTCGACATGGCGGTCGCCTGGAAAGCGAACATTACCCGCCCACTGAGGGTTTCAATCTGCTGCGATGGGCAGCGTTGACACGTAGCATCGATACATCTTGAGCCGAGCGCTTTACTTCATGTCGTCTTTGTATCCACCAGCAGATAAAGAGGCTAAAAACAGGAAATAAAAGGGAACGTGCGGAACTGTGAAAAATGAGTTTCACTGCTGATCTAGATTACAAGTTCAACCACAGATGGTCAAGCTTATTATAGCCATACTCCCACAGGACCATAACCACCATTGATAGTTTTTAAAAGCTACACATACGATATATTCAGATTTGTGGTCGATCAATGAACGATAGTTGTGTCATTGACAAGGTTTTAAACGTTTACAGATTTTGTTCTGAAGCTATACGATAAAATGCCATGTTATGGTCATCACCTGACCACTATTTTTAAATCTTCAGAACATCATTACACATTCATGACACAGACTTTATTTTGTTGGACATTCAAAGTTCACTAAAGCAGGGGTCTTACACGTTTTTCAGGGCAGGGACCCTTTAGATGTGAGAGGCACAAAGCAGGGACCCCCTGATACTAAAAGTGTAAAACATAAATGTAAGCAGTAAGGTACGAGAGGCTGCTTTATCTTATTTACTGTGCGTTCAGACCAGCCGCGGTAGAGGCGTCAAGTGCGAGTGATTTCATTGTTACGTCAATGTGGAGGTCTCGCAGCACAAATGAGGCATTTAGCGCAGCGCGGTAGACACGATTCCGCCTCATTCACGCGTCTAGTTCCCACGAAATTAAGCGGTGCCGCGAGAAACGCGCAAGTTGAAATTTTTTTACTTTGGTGGAAAAAAGCGTTGCGTTAACCAATCAGGAGCTTGCTCTAGTAGTGACATTATTACAGAAAGCGAGCGGAGTCTCATAAGCCCCTCCCATGACACGATTTCCGCGTGAATGTCTCGATGACAGGAATTTCACGTGCGAATGAAGCGAGTAAACTCAAAATGTTCAAGCAGCAAACTAGACGCGGTACACGCGAATTTGACGCCTCAATCACGGCTGGTGTGAACCCACGGTTAGGCACAACGCAAACTGGAGTAAAGGACAACCGTTGACCAATCAGAATCAAGGACTGGAACTTTTTTTTTATAAACAGGAACAAACCATATTGTCACACAGCCATACAATGTTAAGACAGTATATTAGCACTATTATGCTGCTGTTGTATATGCATAATTATCTGTGTATTTTAAGTTTTTGTTAAAGTGGGCGCTTAGTCCAGCTTGTGATTAAACATCATTTGGCGGACCCCCTGTGAGCCGCGGACCCCCGGTTGCAGACTCATGCACTAAAGCATGACACTAGCCACGGCAAAATTCATGGGTATTTTAGGAAACATACATACATTTAATTAAAATATATGACATTTACATTTATGCCTTTGGCAGATGCTTTTATCCAATGCGACTACGAAGCTCGACAATTCATCATTACGTGTGTTCCCTGGAAACAAACCCATGACCTTTTGTGCTGCTAACGCAATGCACTACCAACTGAGTCACATGAACAAAGCATATATAAATTGTACATATACAGTTATACTGTAAGTTATATCCAAATGCATCAATGTAAATGCACGCATGTCTGGATTCATCTCTAAAACTAAAGGTGCATGAAGAACCGTCACTCAGCGATTACAGTACATCGGAGATGGTGTCCGAGCAGCCTGTATTTCACCTATAAGGAAGGGCCAAATTCCCTGCAGTTAAAATCTCAGACGGTGGTCTTTAACACATTCTCTCTCCCTCTCGCTCTACCTCCCAATCCCAATAAAAACCTTCTGACCACCAGTTGACCTTTCGCTGTTCTCCCCCATCCAAATGCTCCGTGTTCACTGCAGCACCAGAGTCCAGCGGAGGCCGATGGGGGCCAGCAGCTGTGGGGAGGGGGATATGAGGTCACTGGGGTCAGGTACTGGTAAAGTCATCGCTGAGGCTCCGATGTGGGGCATCATTTCCCCCCATCAAAGGCGGCTCTGACGTCCATGGGGGCCGCTGTGATGGCCCCGCTGTTCTAAGGCTCGAGATGGACAAGGGTAAATAAAGTGATACCAGGTGTTAGCCACAAAAAAAATCCAACAAACCAGGGACCCATTTCACACTAAGCCGCCCTGTCCGGGTGCGCGTGAGGTATGGCAACACTGCAGACAAAGCCAAAACAACGATTTGATCCTGTTGAGGATGCAAATTCAGAACGTTACCAAAAAAGGCATCAAATCTCGGCGGAGACATAAGCACGAGTTTTAAGAGGGCCATCAAAGACCACCAAAAAAATCTGACCCCTTGAATAACTGTGAAGATCAGGCCAAGTGGAATTACTGTGGCGAAAACAAATCGGATCTGACAATGAGTGAAGTACAAACAGAGAGACCCCAACAAGTGTTATAAGCGTAAAAGGGCGGCTTTGAAAACTCCAACATGCACGGATCGCCCCCAAAACTGTGCAGGAGCCCCAATTAACGCTAATTAACATCAACGACAGGCAAGAGGCCATTAGTCCGGCTAATCCGCCGTTTACATTTTCCTCCTGGAACCCTGCTGGCCAATTCTCACCCCAATCATAGAAGGGACACGTTGTTAAAGGGCTAGCATCAAAGCTTTTCCACTTCGCAAACTGCCCCATTAGTCCAAGATCTGGACTCGGGTGGGATGCAACTCAAAGACCCCGAGGGCTGGGTGACAAGCCAAGTCTCTATGGTCTGGACCTCAATCTGAATCATCAACAACTTGTTTGGGTCTTTATGATGATCCACGGCCTTTCACAGAGCAGGTGGTCTCTGAAAAAGGTTAAAGATGTGATACTGTAAAATGCGTCATTATAAATGCTCCGATCTGGCAGCATGTGTGTTGGGAGATGCAATGCTTTGGGATGAGTGGAAAATATGGCTCTGGTCCAAAGTCTAGTAACCGGCAAAATTGCGAGGGCATTATTGGCACACTCCCTGTGCAAAGACTATGCTTTGCAGACAGGGAATCCCATAATGCACTGCAGGAAAAACTATTAAATATGTGACCCTGTCGGTGAAAACCCAGCTAAAGTCATTTTCTTGTGATTGACTGTTTTGTAAATAACATTGTGTGAGTAAGGTCATGTCTAAGATTGAAATCAATGTGACGATTGAAATCAAACTTTGATGATCCAAATCTCAATTTTTACCCGTTAGCCGGAAGGGTCATGCATTTACAATTGAAGATCTTAGATGCAAAACCCTCTTGGTGCATCTGACATGTTTTCTTGTAAATTAGCATTTTTTATCTCAACAAACCAGTATTTCTGAATGACCTGAGGTCGAGATTAAGCGAATTTGAAGTGAAAGTAGTTGATGAACGTATTACTGAGAGTATTCAATTAATATCATTATCTCATTTATGATGGAGGTGGGTGATTCTCACGAAATTAGACTTATGAAGTGTTATAAAACATTTTGATAAAAAAGTAAATGCAAAGTAAGAGTATCAAAATAAGAAGCATACAGTTAAACATCTTTTCATGTACAATTTTGCACATGATTTCAAATGACATCCTACAAACCAATTTAGTTGTTTTTCCACATTTAAGGGGAACATTTTCATTACCGCAACGTGTCCATGACTGGATTTGGGTTCTTTGACATGGAAAATTAATAGTAAAAAGTCTAAAAAAATAAAAAGCTTCAGTGCATGTTATACTATAAACATTTATAGTAAAGAAAAATGTGATATTTGGTGATCATTGGTAAATGTAGAGACAATAAAAAGGAATATAAATGTGTCCAAGACCAATTTTTTTCATCCTCCGCAACAATTTTAATCATTGTTTAAGCAAGGAACTAACATTTTCAAAAAAAAAAAATTGTTGGAAGAGACATAATTGACTGTGACACTCAAGATGGCTACCAGGTAAGCAGTTCTTATTTTTTCTCTCCAGATAAAAGTTGACATTTTGTTTTTCAACTTTTTAGTTCTCATTACCAAAACATGAGTTCATAAATGCATATATTTAATGTAATATCACGTTGCGTTAATGATAATTTTGATAATGATAATCTAAAAAATGTAAATAATTCTATAGTAAATATTTTTTAAATCCTCTAAAAATAATGGTAGTAAGTTCAGACCTTAATTTTACGTGCAAAAAATTGGCTTCCATGGCAAAATTCTGATGCTGGACACCTTCTAAATCTGGATTTCGTGAGAATCACCCAGGTGCGGTTTAGAGGCTTTTGCATCTGAGCTTCTCTATTCATTTAAAACTAAAAAATTATAAATAAAATATATATATTTACACAATATTAGACAGCAAAACAGCTCACTAAACCAAGCTGATGTCTATGAAAATAAATGTATGGACTAAATGCTATACAGGAATGATGTTAACAAAGCCAAATTATTTATGAGAAATTATTATTGAGAACATTATTTAACTATAATAAATTAATGTTGGTGTGTTATATTTTTTATATATCTTCATATTGTGTCCTTGTCATAGTATCATTAAAGTTGTGACTGTGGAGCACTTCCAATAAGATTCAAGGGGCCCTATTTTAACGATCTGAAACGCAAGTGCGAAGCGCAACGCGCAAGTGAGTTTGTGGGCGGATCTTGTGCGCTGTTGCTATTTTCCCGGCGTGAGAAATAACTCTTGCGCCGGTCGCAAATCAATAAGGGGTTGGTCTGAAGTAGGTTCATTATTCATAGGTGTGGTTTGGGCGTAACGTCAAATAAACCAATCAGAACGCTAGCCAACATTCCCTTTAAACGCAAGGGCGCAAGTTCCATGGCGGGTTGCTATTATTATGACGGATTTACCAGGCGCACGCCAGGAGCGGTTCACAGCTGAGGAGACCGACGTCCTTGTACGGGGGAATCCCACGCTTGCCAGCATAAATCGGGCACGCCGTGTAACGGGAGGTGGATCTGCCTCAGGACTTGACGCCAGCAGAGGACATCGCTGCGTCCACCCTCACCGCTGAAAGGGTTTGGGGGCTTTGAAATCGGACCCAAGAAACGCAAGCAAGGTCCAACCCCAAAGTACTCTTACAAATCAAGTTCATATACATTAAGGTTTCTTATGAAAACATTTTAATTATTATTTACATAAAATAAACGTAATACAGCCACACAACAAAGTTATGAAAATATTTTAATCGTTATTTGCATGAGAATAAATAAAAACTATCACCACAATGCTCACCACTATGATTCCCCTTATCTCGTGTGTTAATATTTTTTAGTGTAACAATTTATGATTTGCAAAAATAACTGTTGCATCTGTGTAGATTAGATAAGCAAAGTGTATGCGCGTTGTGCACCCTATACATTATGGTCAAGCATGCGCCCTTAAAATAGCATAATGAAGAACGCGCAACGCGCCACTGACTTTAAACTTTTTTTTCTGGTCAGTGGCGCAATTGTTTTTTGAAACTGCAAAATAGCATCAGGGATGGTTTGCGCCGGAACACGCCTCTTTTTTTGCGCTGAACCACCCAGGGAGCGCAAGTTCATTCCCTAGTTTGCCGACGTGCTTCTGTGACGGGAAAAACCCGCTGTGCGTCGGGGCAAAATACGAATGATACATGCGTCACGGACAAAATCAATTGCGCTGGGTGCAAGATAGAGCCCAAGGACTGAAGCAAACTATAAAGCTGTTAATAAATTGATCAAATCAACAACATGGTTTATGTAGCCTAGTTAATGAGCAGAATATGTAGGAGGAAAATATGTTTGTGTGAAAAAAGTGACTTTATGGGGTTAACTTACCATAAGCTGAAAACTCTGATTCTAGATCAGTAGTTATGCCTAAAACACAGAGCACATGTGAAGAGACGATCATTTACAGAGTTCACAATGAACAGACAAATAGAGAAGTGTTTATCCCTTTAAAGAGCACAAAGACTGAGCTCTCTAACAAACAAAAACAAGACTGATTCTGTTTGCCCTCATTAAGCAAAGCTAAAAATTAACCAACGTAAACAATTAATCTAGATTTTATTGCAACATCTTCACTGAAGCATATGTTTTCTCTTAAGGGTGATTATAAAGAATCATATGGTTTGACCTGAATGATTAAATGTATTTGTATAGCACTATTAAAGTTTGAATAAAGAGTTTGCCTCTGGTTTACATTTAGGGGTAGTTTCCCGGACAGGGACTAGACTAGTCCAAGATTAAAATAAATATAAGAGCTATCCAAACTTAAAACAACTTGCACTGACATATCTTTAAATACATTGGTGCCCTTTGTTTTGCCTCAAAATGGACACAAGTAATGTTTTTAGTAAGGCATGTTTGTTAAAACTAGTTAATTTCCTAATTAAAGATAAAGTTTACGCTAATCCCTGTCCGGGAAACCATCCCTTAATGTATTTTTCCCTTTTACTTGCAATTCGGTTGGTTACCTTACAGATAATCCCAAATGAAAGGACAAATATCTATTTAATAATAATACATCAAAAATCTTGCTGTTGTGCTAAGATTTTTCTTCTGACCCAAAAACTATTGAAATTTCACACATTTGCTTTAGAGTATCTCAACAATGTCTCAGACTGTGCCCAGATTTGACAAGATACCAAAGTCTGAAATGAAAACATTTCACATTTAAATCCAAATGAGCTACGATATCGATAGATTTTATTACACTGTAAAAAAAATTGTTGAATCAACTCGGATTTGCAAGTCATGTCAACTTACTATTATTTATCTTAGAGATGAGTTGTTATAATGTATAAAATATAGTTAAAAAAGTCGACTTCATTTTATAAGTTGTAGCAACTCATCTCTTGTCAAGATAAATAATTATAAGTTGACATGACTTGTATATCAAAGTTGATTCAACAAAAAAATTTAAGGCAGCAAAGATTTTTTACAGTATAGGTTTAGTCAACCGTTAACTGTGTGTCTTATAAGAATTCGTACATATTTGACGAGTTGGCTAATTCGTTTGAATGCATCTGAAGTGAATCATACAAAACATAAGATTTCATAAAAAAATCTATAACAAAACCCACCCCTAACCCTAATGCCACAGGGGCAAAAGCAAATCGTAGAAAAATTTACAAATGTGGTCATACAAATTTATATTAATTAGCCGCCACGTAAAATACCTATGAATTGCCATGAGATACAGTAGCATTGGATATTTCAGAAAAGTTTCTACTTAAAGAAATTCTGCTTTTCAGATTGTTTTCCTGATCAAAAGACCCAAGTAAAATGGGTCTCCTTTGGAGTTTCAAAAGACTTTCCAACAGTGTCTCAAACTGATCCCATAGCTGCCTGAATATGAGTGCAAACATTTCCCATCTGAGCTGAGTTACATAATTTTAAAGCTCTATACATGTATAGTGTATAATTTTATTTTCCTTTAAAGAAAAATTCATTCAGATATATAGTTTCAAAAGACATGAAAATCAAGAATTACAGACTAAAAATGCCTCAGAACTATTTAACATTTGACTATTGAATACTTACTTACGCTGTAGAAAAAATACACAGCATTTTTGTCAAATCAACATATATTTTTAAGTTACTTTAACTTAAACCATTTCAACTTTATAAGTAATGTCAACTTTTCACAAGCCAACACTTAAAATAGTAGGTTGAATTGACTTGCAAAACCAAGTTTTTATTGCAAGCTTATTTTTTTACAGTGTTCTTAATATTTACGTCAATTATCCAAAACTGATAAACACTATTAAACAAATGACTTCTGTTGTATTTTAACGCAGTCGGATATACAACTTAGAGGAGTTAGTGGTTATTGGGATAGCATGTGTTTTAAAAAACAAAAAACTGGTGTTGAGAAAATATTTTTAACTTTAAGTGAAACCTCATAAAGCCTATAAGTGCTAAAGGGCAGTTGGAAGATGTTTTAAATAAAAGTTGCTCACACATATACCGGCACCTATTGCTCTAGGGCCGTTCCCTACCCTCCCTACCCTCCCCCGGTCCTGAAATCCGATCTGTCGGCATGCAGCTCGGAATTCTTCATTCACCCTGACATTTGACCTCTGGCCTTTTTGGCAGCACAGAGAAGAGAAGATGAAGTGTCCGTGGCTCTTTTTCTACAACACAAAAAATCTCCTGTTCTTGCAAGCCTCCCACACATTCGCGTACACACACACATACACAGAGAGAGAGAGAGAGAGAGAGAGAGAGAGAGAAACACTTTCGGGATGACTTCTACCGATGTATCCCCCTTGTTCTTGTGATCCACCGAGTACAATTACATACAATATCTGGCTAATAGTCTGTGACATCAAGGGAGCGCTTCAAAAGTGCGAGTCTCCATCTCCGGTTTAACTGCCCACAAACTTGAGCAATGCTCAATGCTTGCTGGACCATCTGACCATCATGGGTGCAGTATTATGTGTTGGACGGAGCCGCTCTGTCATTTTCTTCTTTGATTGCGCCATTACAATGTAATCAGTGTTTGAGAATAAGTGAAAAGGCTTCTTGTGTTGCGTCTGAGCAATTCTTGCCTTGCTAGTGTGCGCACAGCTTTAGCTTCATTCATGTGCATGACAACAAACTGACTGTTGAGTGAGTGTCAGGTCATTTGATATACTGCCTCACTTTGTAGAGCAGTTATCTTTCTTTGTTACTTTTCCCTTTTACTTGAAATTCGGTTAGTTGATACCCCCCAGATAATCCCAAAGGAAATGACAAATTTCAATTTAATATCACAGCTGTTTAACATTGAAATTGATTGTGCTTAATTTTAAACAAAGATTGTAGTAATCTCATAGATTTTAAACAATGCATCAGACTGTGCTTAGATTTGATTAAAAAAAAGTGCAGACCAAAGGTGGCAATCCAACATTTCTCATTATTTCAAATGATTTCTACCAAAATGTTTGAAACTGTGTTTACATTTACTGTAAATTTAGCCATTTAGCAGAGTTTTTAATCCAAGGCGACTTACAAAAGCAAGGAAAAACAGCAAAGCGATTTGTCATAGGAAAGCAACAACATGAAAAGTGCCACCCTGATCTCTTAGTATTTATTTTTCGAGTTGGCTAATTCATATGAATTCATACAACGAATTATACAAAAAAGTATGATTATTAGAAACAAATTTTAATAATGAAACCCCACCCCATGTGGTTTAACATGTGGTTATTTTCTGTCTTATGCTGTTACTTCACTTGCATATCCATAACATTTCAGAAATATGTGCAGCTCCCCCATTTACTTGCATTTGTTTACAGGCTATTCTTGCCTTAAAGGTGCAGTGTGTACATTTTAGCGGCATCGAGTGGTGAGGTTGTGAATTGCAACCAACGGCTCAGTCGACTGCTCACCCGTTGCTTTTGAAACACAAAGAGAAGCTACTGTAGCCACCACTGGACAAACATGTTATCGTTGGAGACAACTTAGTAAACAAGTTTGTCCGTTAAGGGCTTCTGTAGAAACATTGCAGCCCAAAATGGCGACTTCCACGTAAGGGGATCCTCAGTGTATGTAGATAAAATCGTCTCATTCTAAGGTAATAAACACATAACGGTTTATTATGAAAGGTCTTTATACACCCCTGATAATATAGTTTTATACATTATTTTGCATTTCTGTCAAGAGATCCTTCTAAAAATTACACACTGCACCTTTAACTAAGATGGCGGGCCTGTTGATGTAGACTGTAAAAAGTAAAAGCTGCTCTACTCTAATCTGAAAAATTTTCAACTCAACTTTTTCTCTTAAAGTAATTTTTAGGCCTTACCAAATGAAATAATTTTTTAAGTTGATCCAACTTTTACTTTTTACAGTGTATCACAGCAGCTGGCCAAAGCAGCTAATGAGCAGCCTATGAATTTGTCTATGTCTAAGGTGGCAACTGTGCACTGCACTGGCACCACAACGGAAGGCCAGCCTCTCCCCTTATTCGATTGGAAAATGTAAGAAAAGAAGAAAGTATAGATAAAAATGTGAGGAGTGAAAATAAAAAGTCGTAAAAAAATAGCGAAGTACTTATACAAGTAACAAAGTATTTGTATTTCGTTACTTCCCATTTCTGCTCTCACAAGGGCGAAACCACATCGTAGAAAAATGTACGAATTAGGGGTAGGCCGATCCAATACTTTGGATCGGATATCGAGTTGATCTGGACCTATTTTGCTGGATCGGATATCGGAATAATGGGGCCGACCAAATTCGATACTGTGCGTTACTCGTGGTTGTTACTGTCCTGCTATAGAAAAGTCAGAATATTATGAAAGCACCATAAACATTATCATACACTATATTCAAAGTCTTCCTAATATATTCAACAGCTTTATGCGAAAAAACAGTTGCATATATGAAGATATTTAAGGTCACAAAAACTCATCTGGTGCTCGCGGAGTTAATACACTGGAGTAGAGGTGAATTAAACACGTCATACACACACAAGACACACAAACACACACAATAACCGTATTTTAATCATCTGATTAAAAAGTCTCAGTAAACCGCTGGATGAATGCAATACACTATGTGCCTAGCACATACAAGATCTGTAAGAAGATGCGATAAGCACATTATTCAGCCCACCGGAAGTGCAAAAAGGACAGGATGATTCAATTGCATCATTCTTCTCCCAAGATGTGCATTGCACTGAAGTCTTTCATGTTGTGACAGTTTGCGCAATTAAGTAAAAATGTACTTGAACTATTTATTTGCTCAGTCGTATGTCCACTCAAAAACTGGCATTATTAATAAATATTTAAGAACACTTACATTCTTTTAACTTGTATCTCATTTTAAATTAGTTTTTACATTTGACATGATGTTCTTCTGATTTTGTGTGTACACACATACACACAATTCTAAGTGGATCAAGAAAAATACTAGAATTGGATAGGGATCGGTCGATACTCAAAATTCAGGTATTAAAATCAGATCGGTAATGAAAAAAGTGTATCGGCCCACCCCTAGTACGAATGTGGTCATAATATTAATATGAATTTGCCACCCCATAAAAAACTTACAAAATGCCCTGAGATTGTTTTGGAAGTGCAAAGTCCCTTCAGCTTACAAAGTTTGCACGGACCATTAGAGACACAACCTGTATAGCTAGAGACAGAAGATTAGGATTTTGTTGATACTTAAAGAAACAACGGAGACCTTTATTAAGTTTCCTGCTACTGAGATTTTTCTTCCGACCATAAGACCCTCACATGCGTCTTATTTTGGCACCACAAACCTGAGATAAAGTTGATACTCAGACACAACAAGAACTCCATCAAGTGTCCTGAGATACAGACTAGCTAACGCCGAGCACTAACATGTTGCTCTGGATTGTTTTAATAATGACATTTGGATTAATAAAGCTAGGGCATCTGTAAAGACAGCATGTGGTTTTATTTATGTTACTTGAGGAATTCTTTCAACCCCTGTAACCAAGTGTGGTGGATGCTTAAGTGTGGCAAATCAATGAAGGAAAAGCTCTCCTTATCCACCTTCTCAAACTCCGAACCGTGTCTGATTAAATGTAGCCGATTTCCACGCCTCTGCTTGGACCGCCACAGCCTCAATGGAGAGTCAGTGAGAGCCCAGTGTGTGTGCCGTCACCCAGCAGCCCCTGGGGCAGAAAAAGTAGCACACAAACTGGTTATTATGGTCATCTCTGAGCACAGAGGCCATTTCCCCTTCAACCACCCCCTCGACGTCTTTTCCATAGCTGGCATTGAAACGACACATGGCTACACACGCCTGCGTGTCATAATCACGCAGAAACAAATACTATGTACGCTTCAGTCACTTCTTAATGTGCGATACACAATAGGGCCATCAGAAGCCGTCTCCCTAGGGAATCATGGGAAAGTTGCTCGGAGGGAGAAAGGCTCCGCATCTGTCTTCTGCCTAAAGGGAGAGTGGGATGGCATTCCTTCACCGTGCGTCCCACCCGCGACAGGCTGCTTTATGAAGCCATCATTCACCTGATCAATGGCTCGGCAGTCTCAACCAGCCTCCCCGGGAGAGCGAGAAAGAGGCGAGGAGGAGCCGTGGGCCGGGTCGTCCGCTGGTGCTGTGATCTTTCACTCCGGCCGGTGAAGAGGGAAAGTGATAAGCAGCCCTCCTCTCACAGCCAGCCACTAACAACAATCTAAACGGAGCAAAGTGCTACTTTTAAATCAAGATACAGGACTCAATACACATCTTTTGCTAACCTGATCTACACAACAATGTGATACTCACTTTGGTAACACTTTAATGCACAATGAACGAACAATTATATGCTAATAAAACTATATTGCTCTTTGTTAGTTAGTTCACGTTAGCTAATGCATTTAACAAATACAACCTTATTGTGAAAAGTTTTTCTAAACTTTTTACACTATTTTTTTGTCATGTCATGCTTTCCCTTTAGTACCAAGTAAGGCTTGATGGCCACTGATACACCTTCAAACAAACTACAGGTGCAACAAAATACCCCTAGAGTGACATTACATCATTTACAGTGGCCAATTAGATGGCCGAATGCTTTCCGTTGTGTCAACAGAATAGGAAAGCGCTGTAGTTTTAGGATTCATTCTGAAGCGAGTATTCATTAACCAGCTACGTTGAACATCCACTTGATCCTCAATTTGTCTCTTGGTAATTCATCTACCAGTCACAAAGGTTGCCGTTAACTAGAAACACTGAAGCATCGCAGGACTCGGCCGTCTTTATTCCGCCCGATGATAATGCTGGCACTGCATGATGCTTTAAATGGGGTTTTGATGACCTCAGCTTCTCCTCTCTGTAGGAGCAAATCCTGATCAAGCTAAACTGAGCTTTTATTGAGCCACCGAGGCGCTGATTGCACTTGCATTGAATGAACGCCAGTCAATGGAGTCACTAATTGGCCAAATAGGTTTATAAGGCATAAAGGTACAGAGGGAGGTGAAACAAGGGTGACCTTAGATTACAACGACCAGATTACCGTAGTAAAGCAAAAAATTTCTTTTCATGTGTTGTAGTTGAAATCTTGTATCAAATGTTTAATGCGCTCTCATTTGCAAGTTGCTTTGGATGCACTGTAAAAATGTGAAAGTTGGATCAACTTAAAAAATGACTTTAATTGGTAACACTTAAAAAATTAAGCTTTTTCAACTTTTTGAGCAAAGTGAGCAAATTTTAGTTGAAAAAATCTATTTTTTTAGGTTTTATCACCTGAAGTAATTTTTTAAGTTAATCCAACTTTCACTTTTAAAAAAATCAATACAAATGTGAACATTTGTTTAAAACATTAATTAAAGTTATTTTTGTGTAAAACACAAAGGAAATTAAAGTATGAATCAAACCAACTGACTAGAAATATCTCCTAAAGTGTAAAAAAGTATAGACTGTTTCATCGGACGCATGTGCGCTGACGCGATACCACTGAAAAAAAGGATTAATTCAATTTACTTTTCTCATTTTAAAATATAGCTTAAATAAATTGATTGCAACCAATTACCTTTACAAAATTGAATAAATTGAATGAATCATTTTTTTCAGTGCGGTCCGAACTTTATTTCCGGATTCAGTTTATTTTTAATGGTCTAAATAGTTGCTAAACTGAACTCTTGAACAAATACCTTGTTGAAAAAAACAAATGTTTTGGTTGATCTACGTGTTGTTTATTTAGCTTGTTATAAAAATAAACTACGTTTGAAGTACTTTGTTCTTATTAATTCTTAGCGGAGTTTACCAGAAGTTACGTGTTGACCACGAAAGCCGTTTATTTATGTTGTTACTGCTGAAGCAGTCTATAAGATAAAGATGATAGAAACTTTACCTCTCAATAAGAAGAGATGTTTATTTATAAGATGGGTCCATCCATCACAACATCAGTGATGAAAGTGAGTTTAAATGCTTATTAAGAGTAATTAAACTAAAGCTAAATCTTAATAAATTATTGGAACCAAATTTTAGCGATGCATAACGATTAATCGCGATTAATCTATAGCAGAATAAAAGTTTTGTTTACATCATATATGTGTGTGTGAACTGTGTATAATAATTATGTATATATAAATATGCACACATGCATTTATAATTTTAAGAAAAAATACATAATTATATATTAATTATTTATGTTTATATATAATATAAATTATACATAAATATACAAATGTATATACACATGTAAACATTTCTTAAATACATACATGCATGTGTGTGCATTTATCTATACAAAGTTAATGCATTTAATCGTTATGCATCCCTAGAACCAATGGCATCCCACCAATTACTGAAAACATAGTAAAACTCTGTGTAATGTAATTCACTTTGCGGCCTCTCGCTCTCTGCAGGCTTTTCATTAAATATAAAGATTCGTTTATTCTAATACTTTAAGGTACCAATAAAATTTGTGTATTCTCAATATAGTTTTACACATTTTATTATATTTAAATCAATTAAATAAGCAAATTCTGAGACTATTTATAAATAAAGCTGGACTTTTAAGTTACTATTCCCCAAATATATGCCCTTTAAAAATTATGGATTGTTTCAGCCCATAGTTGGGTAAAATATAAACCCAACTATTTGGTTGAATTTACATAAAAAATGTCCATATTTGATGCAACCACGGGTTAAAACAATCTAGCTTATGGTACTAAAACAATGAAGTGCATTGGAACAATAGCTACAAAAATAAAATATCCATAGTAAAAATTAATAAAAATTTTCACCCTAACATTACCCAACGGCTTAAGTTATGGCATAAGAAAGCTAGTCAATCACATAATTACAAAATAAAAACAGAAAAAACACGCATTGGACCCGTAACACTCCTAAAATAAACCATTTGTTAGCTCAATCCGATTTTCCGAGCTTTGACAATCAGCTGAAGTGCGTCATTATGACAAAACTTTTCAATCTAACAGATTTCTGACCCCAAACTTAACACTGGGACGAGTAAATCCCCAAGCCATGCATTGAAGGAAGGCTTAAATACCGAGCTATGCATTCATTCGCCAAGCATTTTTTAACACAAGGGAATGGAATCTCGGGAGAATGAACCATCTCGGGGAGCTTCTAAACCCGCGAGTTCTGGATGAGCTGCTACGAAAGAAAGAAAAACAAGAGATAAAAAAGTCCCTGAAGGTCCCTGTCCCCCCCGTCAACCCCCACTGTGGCCCGGCCCACAGGGCTTTTCTCCTGCACCCGGGCCCTCCGTTGGGCCCCCCTCTGCCCTTTTCAGTCCCGAACAAAGCTGCGGGCCATGTTATTTGAGGCACTAAGGAGTTAACCCTCCTCACTGCTCCGACACAATGGCCTCCCCATTGAGGCCTTTCTTCATTTAACCTTCCTAATGACAGGTTTCATCCTCTTACTCCTGACAAAAAGGAGGAGCTGAAGGAAACCCACCACCTTTCTCTTTTACCTCCTTTCACGTCCCCTCCCCTTTCCACACCTCCTAAAAGCGCAGACTCTCACTTTGCGGGTTTGATGTGACAGCTCTTTACAGTAAATGATACTGTCATCGTTTTGGGTGACAGTTTTGCTAACTTTTACTTGTAATTATTATTCAATAAAGATAAAAGCTGTTTGTGTGTTGACTGACTCTCTTGAAGTGTAAACACTGACGATATCCAACACAATCTCGAGGTAATTCATCACTACTCTGAGGGGCTGTTCACACCTGCTATAAGATGCACTTTGGTCGAACGGATCACAAGTGGAAGGCGCTAAATACAGGTGTAAATGGGTGTAAAACATTTTGAACTGGTCCACTTTTCACCACATTCAGAGGTAGTCGAAAACACATTCGACCGGATAGTTTTTTCGTTGCATAATCGAATATGTTCGAGCAGTCACAAAAAACGCCTATTGATCTAATGTGTAATATACAAGTGCAATGTTTTTCCATCGGTCTAATGCTGCGTTCACACCAGCCACGATAGTGATTTCAATGTTACGTCAATGTGAAGACGCGTTGACGCGCGTCTGGAGGTCTCGCGTGCAAATGAGGCTTTTAGCGCGGTGCAGTAGACGCGATTCCACCTCATTTGCACGTCTAGTTCACGTGAATGGCGCAAATTGAGCGCCAAATGCGCCAAACGCGCGAGTTGAAAATTTTGAGCTTTGGCGGAAAAACGGGTCGCGTTAACCAATCAGGAACTTGCTCTAGTAGTGACATTATGTCAGGATGCGAGCGGAGTTGCAGAAGCCCCTCCCATGATGCAAATTTTCGTGTGAATGTCCCGATGACTAGAATTTCAAGCGCGAATAAAGCAAGTAAACTCAAAATGTTCAAGCGGCAAACTAGACGCGGTAGATGTGAATTTGACGCCTCAAACGCGGCTGGTGTGAACCCACGGTAACGCTAACCCATAGTATTCGGCGCAGCCTTTAGGATGTCATTGATAAAACTAAAGCAGCTGCTCTCTGCATCTTAAATTCTTGTTTAATTTTGCGAATGTGTGAAAGTTGCGCAAGCTTTTTTTATCAATTGCTCTTAAATATCCAAGAAAGTCTCTACATACATATACCAGTCCCTCCAGAAAAACGCGATTATGCAATCGCATGATTCAATGCATAATCAGCCAAAGGCTGCATATTTATGCGGGGGCCGCATTTTTTAAATACGCCGCACTTTTGCCGCATAAATTCAATTGCAGATTTCTGCAAATTTCATAATCCCCGCATTTTCATAGCAAAAAGTCACAGAAAGTTGAAAAATGTTGCATTTACTTCACACATGCGCCACCATGTCCCCTGTTGTCATGGGAATGTTAGGAAGTGACGCAATTACGCAACGTGAACATCAATGAAAAGCTGCAAAACCTGCAAACAGTTTTTGAAAGTTCACGCAATTTTGGCAAGTTCACGCAATTTCATTGTATAAAATTGCATAAATATCCCACATATTCCATCACATTTTTTTAGAAAACGTGCGCAAGTTCAAGGACTTTTGCCTGCAACAATAAAAAAAACGTTCAGGACGGACGGATATACAAAACGTTGTGCAGCATGTTTACTAACAACACAAGCAGCGGAACTCTGACATACTATTAGTAAGGTTCCACTTAAATCCTTCATTTTTGCCACTCGTTTTTCAACAACTTGCCCACAGAAAATCCTCTTGAAGTAATCAGGACAGAAACGCATCTTTATACTAAGTATAAACAGGGCCTAAGATGTGGCCTATTTGTATGAATTTGTAGAATTACAAATTCCTGTGCAATCGGACTGCAATGTCTGACTCATCCCAGGACCTCATCCCCAAAATAAGAAACTCTCTGAAATATTGTGGTCAAATTAATTATGCACTTATTATTTTAAGAGATGAACTTATTATTTTATTTTAAGTGTTGTGCAACTAATAAAATTATTGCAACCATTCCCTTATAAACACATCCAAAGAAAGCTTCACAGACAAGCAGCATTAGACGCAAGGTTATGATCTTCCTACTGTTTCGACGCTTCCTGTTGTGTGGGCTCGCGGTTCACTCATATTTGGCACGAAAACAAAGAGGGTGCGAGAAAGCTGCCCACTGCTGCCGCTACTAAGCAGGGGTGCGACAGGGGTGAGCAGTTTTGACTGAGGGTCGACAGGGAACATTGACAAAACTGTTCGCTCCGCTCTGGTCTCCATGTCTCCTGTCTTAGTGTCCTACCCTTTTCCACACCAAAGCCGAGGGATTTTTTACGGTTGACCTTCTCCTCACGCTTTTGTGAACCTCTTCACCTCGTGTCAATTCTCTTGACCTACTCGGTCGCCCCGGAGCAAGCCACTTAAAAGAGCGAGATGAAATTCTGTAGGCCACGCTCACATATGTTTCTTGTTGTCAGTGAACACTAATGCTTTAACATTTCGCTACTGAAAACCAGACTAATACAATGTCAGAGTAAACACCCTATAGTCAGAAATACATCTTTCGAAAAATGCCAACATTGGTTTCAAACATAACACACGGCTCATAGCAAAATATAGCATCATTTATTCACTTTTCTTCATTTTGTTGCGAAGACATATTTTATTTTTAAGAGTGTATCCTTAAACAACTACAATCTATTGAACTATCTTTTTATTCAATATGATGTTCACACTGACTAAAGCCCATTGCGATGAACATCTGCAGCCGTCTCTCTTACCCTCCTCACTGACCTGGATGAAATAATTCAATTGTTCATAGATCTGCCTGCTGAGCATCAGGTATGAAAGCACAAACATGACTGCAGGCTGTCAAACACTAGTGTTCACATGCACTTAGAGCTGGTCTAAGAGAAGAAGATGCATTTCTGCTGGTAAGTGCAAGATATTTTCTGGTCAAACGAGTTCAAACAAAGAGCCCTGAATGCTTGCGAGCTGTTTGTCTATTTTATAAACGGTCAAGAACCTTTGCAGTGATGTTGCAAAGTTCAGAGGAGGGCAGCAGGCCCAGTAAAACATAAGAGAAACAGAAAACCAGATTATTACCAAATATTTCATGGTCTATGCAAAAAAAAAACACAAACTGAGATCTTTTGCCACAAATAAGTTGGAACAAAAAGTCTTCAAGCTTTTTCAGGCCAAGGACCCCTTTAATGTATAGATAGAAGGAGCAAGGACCCCCAGTATTTAAATACTTTGTTATGATGATTACATTACAAATATATTAATTTTGTTTTTTGTATACACAGATAAATAATGTATACATAATACATAACATTTTAAAATTAATTGAATAGATTTTAGGGCTGTGACGATGCATCGTGTTTCTGTGTCTGAAATCGATTCTGAATCGCAAGACTCTGATTCTGTGTACCACGGGTCTTTGATCAGTAGGATTTGATCAATCTAAAATATTTACTGAGTCGTTTATAACGTGCATTTAAAAAAGCAACACTCGTCAAACACAATCATTCAAAATATTCTTTATTATCATGAAAATACCCGAAAAAATCTGAAGAACAGCGATGTAAATATGCTCATAGTTTTTGCACGAGAGCGCCCTCTAGCTTTTGGATGTGCTGGCATTTCACTGTAATTCATTAAAATTCATTCATTCAAAAAACGCGCATTTGCACGATTAATCGTCCCAGCCTTCATAGATTTTAATGGTGGAACCTTTATTTTATTCACGTTTTATATCATTGTATATTGAAACCTCCACTTCAATCAAGTATTTTAGCATTTCTATTATAAGCCTATTAATGGATTTTAGTTTGATGCCTAATTTTATTTTTCCCAAAATTATTTTAAATTTAAACAATATTTGGAGGACCCCCTAGTCCAGTGGTTCTCAAACTCGGGGGAGATGGTGCCAGGGGGCCCCAGTTTTATGACATTTTATAAAATACATTCATTTATCATGAATTCTGTGTAATTAAACCTAAAAAAAGGCTACTAACCAACAGCACTACTTCGTATAATTTAATATGTTTTGTTTAATAAAAATTTTAAGTTTTCTAACTGTTTTTTGTCATAAATTTGGGGGGGGGGGCACGAAGCAATGTGCCTTACACAAGGAGGGTCGCGCACTGAAAAAGTTTGAGAACCACTGCCCTAGTCATACCACCCAAAAAAAGGGACAAACTCATGCCATTGGGTTAAATAACCCAGAAATTTTTTATATTTGACCCAACAATGGGTTAAAGGTACCATAGAAAAAAAAAACTTTATACCACCGGTCTGTTGAATGTTGAATTGCCTTAGAAATGTTCCATGGGTGTTGATTATTTTTCTGTAAACCGCAAAAATAAACTTGTCAAATGTCTTAAAAATAGACACCAGAGCAATGTTTGTGGTAACGTGGTATAAGAGGAATAATTGACTCCAGTCCTTTGAATTATTTGAAAATAATGCACACCCGTGGCTTCGCGTCATGCTACATTACCACCTTGGGTTTGCATTATTTTCTTATAATTCGATGACACATTGTCAATTATTCCTTACGTATGTACTTAGGCATAGATGAATAATAAGAGCGCTTTAGATGGTAATGACATATCGTGAGCATCAAACGCGTTTGTTTCCTCATTTGTATGTAAACCTCGCGGTAGAGGTGTCAAGCACGAATTATGTCAATGTTAAGTCAATGTGAAGACGCGTTGACGTGTCTGGAGGTCTCGCAGCGCGAATGATGCATTTAGTGCGGGGCAGTAGACACGATTCTGCGTCATTCGTGCGTCTAGTTCGCACAAATGCTGTGGATTGAGCATTACTGCAGCAAACGCGCGAGTTGAAAATTTTTAACTTTGGCGGAAAAATGCCCCGCGTTAACCAATCAGGAGCTTGCTCTAGCAGTGACGTGATTACAGGATGCGAGCGGAGTCGCAGGAACCCCTCCCATGACACAAATTTCCAGGTGAATGCCTCGATGACTAGAATTTCACGCGCGAATGAAGCGAGTAAACTTAAAATATTCAAGCGGCAAACTAGACGCAGTAGATGTAAATTTGACGCCTCAACGCGGCTGGTGTGAACCCACGGTTAGACAGTCAAGATGAACGCCCCCATCATTAAATTAAACATTCAATTAATTACAAAGTTGATCAAATGTTTATAATGTGAGCTACTGACATGAGCCACAGAGCAAAGCAGAGCTCAACATTATTATTCGTGAACCTTCCAAATAAAGCACAAATAGACCATTTCATTCAAAGGACAAATTCTAGGGACATGTAAAAATGTTTCTAAATCATTTTTAAACTTGAATAAATTTACATACCTTATATGTAAATATAAAAGAACAATTTAACATACAATTACACTTTTAACATTGTGCACTCTTAATAATAAAGGCCCTAAAGGGGCATTTTGCTGCAATGCCATAGAAGAACCATTTGTGACCACAAAACAATGGTAAATTTTTTGAAATTGAGATTTATACATCATCTGAAAGCTGGATAAATACACTTTCTGTTGATGTATGGTATGTTATAATAGGGCAAATAGGGCAAAATTATGCACAACTAACTTGAAAATCTGAATTTTGTGGAAATGCAAAAAATCGAAATAATGCGAAAATCGCCAAATGAAGACCAATGCATATAACTAAGAAATTTACTAAATATCTTTATGGAACATGATCTTTAATTTTTGTCAAATGCAATGTATAGTTGGCTATTGCTAAATATAACCATGCGACTTGTGACTTGTATTGTGGTCTAGGGTCACATTTTTGGTTCTGCAGTGACCCTTTTAGGTCAAAGGTTCTGGAAAGGACAATTTCTTTCTTACCTTTATGCAGTCAGTACAAAATACTACAAGTGTATTGATAATAAGGATCTGTGTATATCAAATGTTCTTTATGGAACCATACAGCCTGACAACGACCATTTTGTGGAAGGCTACATCATAAAAAAATTAAGACTGGGAAAGGAACCCTTGTTCTGAAGTCCAGCAAGTGACAAAATGTGAGACCTAATACAGGACTCAAGCATGGCATGGCGTGAACTACCTCAGGGCTGAAACCAGAGAGCATTTCCTACCCAAACTACACTAATGCACGAGGAAAAAGAAACATGAGGTGTGTTTGTGTGTGTGTGTGTGTTTCACTTCTTAATTTACCTCCGCAAACCCGCTGGATGCTTTGACAATCTCAACATCCTTCAGCTGCTATCACAGAGAAGCAGATCGGGTGTTAAACTTAAAGGGTAGAGAGGAGATGCAGTAAACCTTCGGCCAACCTCAAGGTTTGTTTGCTCGAATGTTTTATTTAACCTCTAATCACCGCATTAAGTCTTTCTTTCATTCGGCGCTTTATGCACTCAGAGGCCTCGTTTTAAAGCTCTAATGAAAATAAACCGGAGAGCCGGCTTTTTATTTTGAGAGCCCCGGGTTCAGATCAGGGTGAGGAATAGAGGGCATCGGGAACAAAGACCAGAAGACTCAGAGGTCAAATGGCCTGGTGTCCAAAAGTCCTTTAGCGGACACGGCCCGGGAGAACGCCGCCGCTTGTATAATCACAGATCCGTTTTGTCCATGCGTGTAGGATAGAATATATCACGCGGGGTTGACACAACAACAATAGATCACGTTTTTTGTCCGAGCCGCTTTTCACGAGGCCACGCATCTCCGCTTAACCCTCCATTCTGTCTCCTGTTTTCTGTTCGTGACCTCCGAGTCCCGCGTCCACACAATTAGAGATTTCGAGGGGAAGAACATTATCCTTAGATCTGTAGGGTCAAAGTTAATGAGGGGAATTAAAGACCATCATTAACATACAGAATTTTTTCCAGTTCTGCTTTATGTGCTTTTTATTCAAATAGGGGTCATCGCTCAGCTTTTGTGCACTTATAAAGTGTGCTTGTAGGACGGGATTTCGGTAAAATGGTGGTATTTAAAGGCTATTCTACGGAGATGTGTTTCTTTGACCCTAAGTTCAATTAGATGTCTCTTGATATAACACGGACTGACTAACTGAACTAATAAATATAGACCTTATTTCTTTACAATGCTTCAACCAAGTGGCATATGCATAATACAGCTGAACGACGCAATGCATTTTATTAATGGCATTTGCAAATGCACATGTTTAGAGTTTATAGCAATAGCCATCACCATCTAGGTTAACTATAGACGCGATATAATCCGGCTATGAGTAACCCACTTCTAGCTAAAATAAATTTGAATTTGGTGATTTTCAGATGTATGATGTTTAGGTAAGCAAAGTCATCAGTGATTAATGTGTTTGGTTTCATTTATTTATTATCTCATTTATTTTTGTGCTACAGTTAGATGTCAATTAGACTTTCACAGACTGCCCAAATTTAAGCCTAGACGTTTGGGCTATGTTTGGACGGCTATTAGACGTCTTTTAAATCGCAAAATTGCTTGCTGGGTACAACCATGAATGATACCACAAATTGTGTAGTTTGATCCTAAGCGATCACATCTATTATTTTTGCTTGGTAGGAGATAAAATGGGTTAAAGAAAACTATACCACCTGGAAGCTGCCTATCAATCATTTATAATATCCTAGCAACCATATAAAAAACCCTAGCAACCATCATGGCATCATAGTGGGACATTTATCAAAGGGAATCAGTGCTCAACAACATACAAACAAATTTGACTATGTTTATGAATTCAAACTAAATTTGAAATCAAATGCAAAACAGTTTGTATGAGCTTCAAAGTATTGTTTCAGCTTTCAAAGTACTATCGAATTTTAACGAAATTTTACGAAAGATTTACAAGTCTTCTTGTGTTTTTCTTAGCGTGGGTTCAGATCCGATTTCACCGTGAGCCATGTCATTAAATAACACTCAAATGTCATCCCGTCTTACTCTTTAATGTCTCAAACGATGTAATGTGCTGTCATGTGACTCCCATCACCCACCTGTGTGGACTTTGTCTTAATCCCTGCTGATCTCCTCTTTGCTTTGAATACTTGGACTACTGAGTGTAACTAATTCTC
This sequence comes from Paramisgurnus dabryanus, assembly GCF_030506205.2. Classification (NCBI taxonomy): domain Eukaryota; kingdom Metazoa; phylum Chordata; class Actinopteri; order Cypriniformes; family Cobitidae; genus Paramisgurnus; species Paramisgurnus dabryanus. Next base: position 5,272,051 of record NC_133349.1, read on the forward strand.
CCACACAAGGATATTGTCCTGCCTATTTGGGCTTTGTTTTTCCTTCTCATTCACTAGTGTCATTCGTTTGCCGAGCAGCCGGACAAAAAAAATCCTCCAAATTAAAAAGCCTTAATGAGCTATTACTCTCACCTTAAATCTAATTGCCTCCGAAATGGATAAACAATCGGTGCAGATTAGATCCCCTCCGAATGCATTGTTTCAACTCTTAGTTTGGAGTCTGAAAACAATGCAGCCTGTTTGAAATAAAACAAAATACATGACTGTGATTGAATAATGCAACATCATCTTTCCTTAAATTTAAATGCACTACAAAAAATAAGGGTGCTTCAAGATGCCATATAGAAGAACCATTTTTAGCTATATGGTTTCATAAAGAACCTCCTTTCTGATTCAAAAAAGGTTCTTTGTAGTGAAAAACCTTTGATTGAATGGTTCTTTGAAAAACCAAAAAATGGTTTTTCTGTGGCATCATTGTGAAAAACTTTTAAGCCCCTTAATTTTTAAGAGTGTAGTTTTGTCATTTACTCACCCCATGTTGTTCCAACCTCGTTATTTTCTTTCCTCTGTAAAAACAAAATGAAATGAATGTCCTCTCAATATCATTAAACTACACATGAAATATATAGCACAACATATACTATTAGAAAAAAAGTACAAAAGTTGTCACTGGGGCGGTACCTTTTCAAAAAGTACCTTAAAGGTGCATACTGGTACCTCAAAGGAAAATATCTGTACCAAAATGGTACATATTACAATCTTTTTAAAAGGGTACTGGCCAGTGACAACTTTTGTCCCTTTTTGTCTGAGAGTGTATATTGCACATGCAGAGAGCATTAATATTAACATGACTCTATTTGAAGCTTGGCAAGATAAATCTACTTCCAATGTATACATAAAAGCAGCCATACATACTGTAGACGTCTGATTTTGTGTTTTATGTTAGAAAATAAAATCAAAGGACTGGGCAAAATCTGTGACAATCGAGGTTTGCTAAAACTATTTATGTCATTTATTTAAAGGTGCAGTGTGTCATTTTTAGAAGGATCTCTTGACAGAAATGCAAAATAATATACAATACTATATTATCAGGAGTGTATAAAGACCTTTCATAATAAACCGTTATGTGTTTACAGGGCTCCAGACTGCCCCCAAATGGTGGCATTTTGCCCCTAAAATTTGAGAGTGTGCCACTGAATTTTACATCCAGTCGCACATGTGCAACCAGTAAATTTGACCTTTCTTTCCAAAAGTGCACAATAAAATGTGACACTGAATTTGAAACAGCACATTGTACTTTCTGCATCTATCATTAAAGTATTTATTAGTAATACAGTGGAAATTAGTAGAAATGTGAATATTTGGTTAGCATGTTGATTTACGGTGTGTGCCCCTAAATTTTCTGGTTGCGCCCCTAAAATTTTCAGTTGGGGGCCACTGTGCTCCTAGTGAAAAAAGTGGTTTATTACCTTAGAATGAGACGATTTTATCTACATACACCGAGGGTCCCCTTACATAAAAGTCGCCATTTTGGGCTGCCATGTTTCTACAGAAGCCCTTAACGGACAAACTTGTTTTTCTAAGTTGTCTCCGACGATAACATGTTTGTCCAGTGGTGGCTACAGTAGCTTCTCTTTGTGTTTCAAAAGCGAGGGGTGAGCAGTGGACTGAGCCGTTGGTTGCAATTCAAAACCTCACCACTCGATGCCGCTAAAATGTACACACTGCACCTTTAATTAATAAAAATCTATGACATAACCTTATGGGGTTAGTTCACCCCAAAATTACAATTTTGTCATAAATCACTTACCCTTAAACAACCAAGTACTTTGATTGTCTTTTAAATTGATTTTTAGATATTTTTGATGAAAACCGAGAGGCTTGTGACTGTCCCATAGACTGCAGTTTGATTTTCACAATTCTTTTTCCAGAAAAGAATGAAAGACATGGTCAAAAATGTCCATGTGCCATCAGTTGTTCAATAATAATATTATGAAGCAACAAGAACACTCTTATGCGCAAAGAAAATGAATGACTTTATTCAACAATTTGTTTTCCTTCTTGGTCTTTAACTGCGTGTTCACGACCAGACTATAGCACATCCTGCTGACGTGGCCTGCTTACGCAGTTGCCAACGTTTTATTGTTTTTTCCTTTTTTTATTTAAAGGGACATTCCACTTTTTTTTAAATGTGCTAATTTTTCAGCTCCAACTTTTACAACTTTTAGCATAGCTTAGCATAATCCATTGAATCTGATTAGACCTTTAGCATTGCGCTCAAAAATGACCAAAGAGTTTCGATATTTTTCCTATTTAAAACTTGACTCTTCAGTAGATAGATTGTGTACTAAGACCGACGGGAAAATTAAAAGATGCGATTTTCTAGGTAGATATGGCTAGGAACTATACTCTCATTCTGGCGTAATAATCAGTGACTTTGCTGCCGTAACATGGCTGCAGCAGGCGCAATGATATTTAACGCAGCAGCCGAAAATTGTACCTTGGTAACTTTCAATAGCAATTTTCAGGCACATATCAAAACTCTTCTGGTCATTTTTGAGCCCGATGCTAAAGGTCTAACCAGATTCAATGAATTATGCTAAGCTATGCTAAAAGTGGTACCGTCAGACCTGGAGATCGGCTGAATGGATTCCAAAATGTTTTACTCTAGGGGAGCTGGAAAATGAGCCTATTTTCAAAAAAGTGCTGGGTCCTTTAAGCCATTATGCAAACATTGTAAAAAATTGTAAAACCGCCAGTATAAATGCACAAATTACTTGCCAGGGTATTCGGTGTCTGTACGCTGGCAACTACACCAGAAGGTCACTTCAGCAGCATGTGCTCATTGAACGATCAAGGAGTTGAACAAATTGTTGAATAAAATTCTTTGTTTTGCTTCCACAAAAAAGTTTTCTTGTCGCTTCGTAATATTATTATTATTGAACTACTGGTGGCACATAGCCTCTTGGTTTTCATCAAAAATATCAAAAAATGTGTTCTGAAGACAATCAAAGGACTTGGTGGTTTAGAACAACACAGGGGTAAGCGATTTATGATAAAAATTTAAATTTTGGCGTGAACTAACCCTTTAATGCACAATCTGGCATACAAATGCAATGATGACAAATCTTTATTTTTGCTCATTTAAACTCGACCATTTCCCAGCAAATGGTAAACGCATCACCCCCCACAGTACACAAACAGTGCATCAGACGGAGGAATGGTACAGATGACTATTCCATAGAGACGGCCCGTCCCTATAGGAGTTTTTTTAGACGACCATTTGGTGCTCCCATCTCTAACCTATTGACCCTCAACCTAGAGAGGTCAGCTGTGTCAGGGAGTCCAGATCCAGCACAGGCCTGTAAATCAAACGCCGGCGGGAACAACGCACTGTCCAGGGTCCCAGCCAGGCCTGGCACCATCACTCTCCAGGCTCTGACGCACTACCAGACCCGTTCCCACTAAAAACATGCCATCCTGCCAGGCCTTGTGACCCCGGACGGGATACATCGGCATTGCCGATGCAAAGCGCTCGGCCATATACCCTCCCAGCCCCACCTGTGTAATGGTCTTCCTGTTCTGGCTTGTATCACAAACATGCTGCTATCGTTCAGGCACGGCCACACCTGGAAATTTAGTACACAAATCACGATTTAAGGGACATCCGTGCCCTATTGAGACAGTGAACGTTAAACACCCATCAGTTTGACCTCTGTAGGATCGCCCTAGGGCTCTTTCTAATGGACAGAGCCATAAAATGATCATGTTGCTGTTTTTCCAGTCAAACGACGACACCAGTTGTTCGGATTCCTCAATGGCTTTGTGACCCGAGTCATCTGCTCTGCATGAATGAACTCGAGAGGCAAACCTATTTTACCTTTGGTCGACTTCAGCGATGAGGAACAGTTCTGTCCGGTCGAATACTCTTCCACTGTAAACAGAAGCGATTTTTCATCATCACTAATACTTAACCATCTACACATCTCAGCAGGCTCGCTGTTTTAGCTTAAATACATCATATACATCAATTTATATCATTACATATCATTTTTAAATCCAATTTTCTGTAATGCTACTTAATGTGAAAATAATTAATAATGTAAAACTTCTTACAAGGGAACTTATGCATATTGGTAGATGTTTTATTTGAATGATGTAAGGCATTATAGGGAAAGGGTTACCTGGGGCAATGGTTTACATTTAATTATACATTTTAGCAACTAATAGGCCATTTTATAACTAGATCATACCATTACACTGAAAAAAGCCTTTTTTGCTGCCTTAAATTCTTTAAGTAACAGAACTGGTTGTACAAGTCATTTCAACGTAACATTTTATATCTTGAATAGTAATGAGTTGTTATAACCAGTGGTGTAATGCAGGGTATACGTAGTATACTGACTTCTTTATTGGATGGCATGGGTATGCCCACTTCTACTTAAAAAAAAAAAAAAATGGGGGCATAAATAAGGAGTATACCCACTTCGCCAGGCACCACCAATGGCTATAACTTATAAAAGAGTTGATGACAAAGTAATAAAAACATGTTAGTTGTGACTTTTTATATTTTTAAGTGTACTATATTGATAATAATAATAATATACAATAATTGAACAAAATAACTAGGGGTAAGACTACGAGACAAATATTTGGGGGTGGTTTCCCTGACAGGGATTAGCTTAAGCCAGGACTAGGCCTTAGTTTAATTATGAAATATAATTAGTTTTAACAAACATGCCTTACTAAAAACATTACTGGTGTGCATTTTGAGGCAAAACAAAGTGAACTGATATATTTTAAGACATGTCAGTGCAAGTTGTTTTCATTTTGGACTGCTCTTACATGTATTTTAGTCTAGGACTAGTCTAATCCATGTCCGGGAAACCACCCCTTGATGTCCTGGTCCTCTGTAAAATGCTTCCAATGTATTCTGTTAAAAAGTTTTTGCTAAATACACACATAGATTTCAAATGGCAACTTGCTGTATGTGCCATTATGTAACCAGGAATCATTTCTACAAAATGATGGGACACAAACCAGCATGAACCATCATTGAACTGCACGCACTGATGTTATGCTGCCCTCTGGTGGTGAAATTACAGCCTTACTTATCTCTTATACATTTGCCGTTTAAGAATTTTTATTCTCTGAACGTTTTAGTCTTACATACAAATAGTTAATAACAAATTCTAACTTTTATACAGTTTATATAGTAACAGCAATAATGCATAAGATCTGTTCAGGGAAATCTCACGAAACTTTCACAAACATATGTCACATTTTTACCTCAAGCAAATAAAATAAAAAAGTTTACTTAGTTATTACTAATTAAATGTGGTTAAATTTATATTTCAAAATTAAATTAAGCTTATTTTAGCACCTATAAAATTAATTGGATTACAACTAAGTATCACTATTATGGCAAAAAATAAAAGCAACTCTATGCAAATCCCAACTTTATGAAGTTACGTTTTTAACTATACTAAAATCTTAGATGTCAATATTTGGTGGTTCAAATTCCCTTGCAAAGTCTTGGTTAAAGCATTTTAAATTTTTTTCCATACTTGAAGGTAACGTGGAATGTAAAACCTAGACGTAGATGCATAATAAGAGTTTATGGTAATGATATATTGTGAGCCTCAAATATGATTGTTTCCTCCTTTGTAAACCTCGTGCAAGCAAAAGACAGCTGGAAAACAGGCCAATCTCAACATAACACCGACTGTGACTTTACAATCGAGATGTACGACCGAAAATTAAATTAAGTACAAGTTGTTACAATGTTAAAAACAAAGTTGTAAATGCTGAGTTAGCGCTATATGCAAGTTAATGCTATATGCTAACATTTAGGCTAAAGTTCTACTATTGACGTTACAGTTATGTTTTGCAGGTTCATACTAAAAAAAAAAAACTTACCACTCAGAAACATCCATTAATAATCTGCAAAGACTTGATTATTCATCAAATGACGTATCTTTATCTAATAAAGCCTCAAACATATGGTCTGTTTACGCGCACACACAGCTACTAAAAAGAGCTGCTCTAAGAAACAGCCAATCAGAGCTAGTGTTGGGCGATTTCGAAGCACGCTTCATGAAGCTTCGAAACATTTACGAATCTTTTGTTTCGAATCAGTGGTTCGGAGCTTGTTTCAAACTGGCCAAAGTCACGTGATTTTAGCAAACGAGGATTCATTACGTCATAACTGTTTCGAAACGTTTCAAAAATCCGACGATTCACCACTAGGGGGAGTTGATCACAAATGACCAGTGTAGGTGAACTAGCGTCAGTTTTATTTTACAAGTTCATAAATCATTCATCCTTCTGATTAATAACACTACCATTTTGTCTACTTTTTGTTTATAGACAGGTTTAATGACAACAATGTGCATAATTAAAAAGGGAGTTCGTTTAAAAATTTTGTTTGCTTTAAATAAAACTAAAAACACAGAATACACTTTTAATTATGTCTTAATTATATTAAATAAAAATTTATATTTTTAGAACAATATTGCTATTATTTTGTAAAAAGTGTCAAATGTTTGGACAGATCTTGCTGCTTTTAAACGATTTTACCAGCAAGTGTCGCCAGCGTGTAATTTGCGAAGCAATTGGTTCAATTGATTCGAAGCTTCGAAAAGCTTCGTTTCTCCCATCACTAATCAGAGCAGAGCTCAACATTATTATTCATGACCCTTTCAAATAAGAATAATAATAGGCCACTTCTTTCGTAAGGCAAATCCTAGGGTTGTAAATGGACATGTAAAAACATATCTGGATATTTTTTGCACTTAATAAAGCTAACCTACCTTCTAGGTAGATATCAAAAACAATTTAACATATTATTTTAATGCATTATTTGGCAGTAAGTGCAAGTTTCAGAATTGTCACTTCTATGATGTTTCTTTTCCTTATAAACCACATACAAAATTCAAAAAAAAAAAAAATATTAAATGTTCTTTGAAGAGCCATCCGTTTCTACTTTGTTGCGTATTATCGCTTTTGGTTTGTGCCTTTAGTACACGGAATTCCTACAAAGTCTGTTGTCTCCCAAAAACATGTGTTCTTTTTTGTCACATCCATAATGCATGCATGTTTCCTTAATTTTAAATAGAAAACTGATATTTTTCCTGATGTCTGGACTCACCAGGGGATAAGGAAAATAGATGTTTCAATACATATGAATGCATTCTCTGTGAATTTATATTTCAAGTTTTACAACCATAACATTATATATATATATATATATATATATATATATATATATATATATATATATATATATATATATATATATATATATATATATATATATATATATATATATATATATATATATATATATATATGATGTCCAGATGTAATAAAATTGTTTGATGGTGCTTAATGCCCATGACACAACCTTAAGGTCACATTGAAAAAATTTGTAACATTACAAATAAATTCCTAAGGGTGAAATTAAACAGACACTGTGATTCAAGAGGCCCAGCGAGAGGCCGAAGGATAAAATAAATCGCAACAAAACAGCTGTTTGTTAATTAAATACTTTTTATACAGCCTTTTAAACATATTAAAAAGGACTGATTGCTGATATTGATATTGTTATGCTTCTGACATAAACCAAGCACAATTTATGTTGTATTATAATACTTAACTAGTACAAACCATTATTAACACATTGTGTTTATTAATGCTTACATGCAGGTCCGGAAAAACGATTACTCTAAAGAGTTTTTTCAGAAATAATAAACAATGTTGGCACATTTAGTCTCGACCTGCCTTTAGTTTCTCAGCCATTGTGCTGTCATGTTTAGATCCTCCCAGGCACGGGGGGCTTTTGGCCAGACTGGGGTTGCTGCTCCACTGCTGAGGCGTCTTGGCCTGGATGGCGAGGGCATGAACGCAGGTACTGAGTTCCTCCTTCAGGGCTTCATTCACGAGCCGATGACGCTGCAGCAGGGACAGACCCTCGAACTTGGGACTCACCACGAGAACTCTGAAGTGGGATTCTGATCCGGGAGGAACGGCATGCATGTGACTCTCGTTTAAAACCTCCAGGTGCTCAGGTGTGAGTGACTGGGTCAGTTTGGTTCGTATGGTGGCCTCTACGGGACGGGAACCACTGTGCTCCATGTGGGGCTGATGATGGACCAGCTGTCTGGATAAAACAAGTCTGAAAGAAGAGAGACGCAGACAGCGAAGAGTGCTGGACAGCATCGGGGGTAGAGAGAGAGGACGACCTGTAAGAAAACATGCAACATATTGACAATGACGATGGAGAGATACTATGACTGGGAGGGAAATCATACATATTTAGCAGATGATTATATCCAAAGTGACTTACAAAAGTGAGGAAAACAATAAAGTTGTTCATTATAGGAGACAATACAATAAATTAAAGGTTTAAGTTCAGCAGCCTTATGTTTCGTTTCGTGACGTAATCTACTAGATTCATATTGTATCGTTCATGCTTGATGGAAAGACTAAATATTTGTACAGTATAGTCTTATCTTTATCGTTTTACGTTTACGTAGTGTACTTTAAAACAGCATTTCTGGGGGCATATTATAGCCTCAGCCTTATGACAAAAAACGCGAACATGTATAATACTGAGCATCAATTTTAAAAAAGTGTAAATAATTCTACTCACCTTTACTCCAGCATAAACGTGTTGGTGTTGTTTGTGTATTTGAAACAGGAAGCGATTCGTGCACATCCAGTGTCAGATTAAATGACTTTACTGCCACCTATCGGCGACACATGGAGTTACTCCTGGCGTATATCACTTTATACAGCTCTGCGCAGAATGATCGGATTATGACATCAGAGTTCCGCAAAACACAATTCTCTGTCGCGGTATGTTGATGTCATACGCCGATCGTTCTGTGCAGCGCTGCGTGAAGTCAAAACCCCTGATAGTCAGATGCAATAAATGTTGACATAAATGTAATACCATTGTTTTACCACCGTTTTAGTTTCTTAACGATGTGTAGACGCGTAAATCCTCATCAAGACTTTACATTAAAGTAAAATAAATATATTATATAAATTGTTATGATTCTACATAACATCCTGCATAGATGTGGATGCACATTGTAGCTGTAAGATAAGAATCAGACGTATTTTAAAAAAGTTAACTGTTATGCTAAAACTTAAAAAAATCGACGGAAAGATTAGCTACGAAATATTTTTATTATTATTATTATAATTTTTTTATTATTATTATTATTTTATTATTAGCTACCAAATATTTGAAGAGCTCATGCAGGCTGCATACGTCATCAAGCCTGGTTAATTTAAGTTAACTGAGCATTAATTTAAGTTAACTGAGCATTAATTTAAGTTAAGTGAGAATTACATTTGCAAGTCATAAGAAGATTACAACAATTTACGATTTACTAAGAATAATAGTAAACTGTATAACTTAATATTATGAAATAAGACTTCTTGATGACGTATTTCCCGAACAGAGATTATCTTAAAGGGACACTCCACTTTTTTTGAAAATATGCTAATTTTCCAGCTCCCTAGAGTTTAACATTTGATTTTTACCATTTTGGAATCCATTCAGCTGATCTCCGGGTCTGGCGCTACTCACTTTTCTCGCGATACCTTGATGTTTTCCATGATACCACATCATTGTCCAGCCTCTGGATGTAAACTCTTCAGTGATCTATTCCACACAAAAAATGGAATACACCTTTACGGGTGAGAAATTAATACATTTTTATGTAACCCATTACAGGATTTTAAAATACAGCAAATTGTAAATTAGACATATCATGAAAATCTGACTTTTTCTATGTTTAAGTCAAGCCCAGAAAAGTGAAGCCAAAACGTCTTGATCGCCCACCGGTGACTGGTCCCAGTATTGGTCATAAACCCCACCTCCCCCATGTTATTCATTGGGACTTAAGACCAACTAAACAATTTAATTACACTTCAATTATCTTTTTTTCCAAAGCTGGTTTCTGTCATTTACTGTATTTTTTATCACGCTGATGTAAATTCAAGTGTTTGTTTTTAAAATAGGTTTGTTTTAATTAGTTTTTTAATAAAACAGTGGTGTCACACGTCATGATTTACGGCTGTGAAATGCACATTCTGCGAAAGCGAGGGCAGGGGCTTGATTTCGCAGCCAGACCCGGAGATCAGCTGAATGGATTCCAAAATGGTAAAAATCAAATGTTAAACTCTAGGGAGCTGGAAAATTAGCATATTTTCAAAAAAAGTAGAGTGTCCCTTTAAGATAATCTCTGTTCGGGAAATACGTCATCAAGATGTCAGCGCAATATTGGGACACTGGCGGCTGCACTTTTCACCAATGGAAGAGAGCAAGCGGCGTCATCCATCTTTTTTTTACAGTCTATTGTTTAAATGCTATAATTGGGTCCCCAGTGCTTCTATCAACCTAGAAAACTTGAAAAAGATCAACCCAGTATCTTAGTTTTGGTAAACTATTCTTTGCAAGCAAGTGAAAAAATAGGTCACTGAAATTTAGCTGCCCCTTTGATACAGAAGGGAATATCCAACTACGAAACTGCCATTCAACGCAGAGATCAGCTCATTTGCATTTTAAAGGACACAACCAAAACGGCACATACACCTATAAAGTGGCAGTTTTATCATGATATAATAAATTGTCTGGGGGGGGGGGTTGAGCTAAAACTTCACATACTTACTTTAGGGACACCAAAGATTTCTTTGACATATTAGTCTTGTGAAATGTCCCCTTTAATGTTGTGTTAGTTAATACTTTCGTCTTGGTGTTTTGTGTTGATTCAAATGTTTGGTTTTACATAACAGCAGATTTGATAAGCATCACAAACTGGTTGTTCCACTGCTAACTCTTGAATGTTCAGGAACCGGCTTGGCAGGGTTGCCAGATTTGTGTAACAAAACCAACCCCATGTCTAGTCAAACCTAGCCCAAACACAAAAGTACTTTCATGAATAAAATAATCATACATTATTATTTATGATAAACAACATCCTCTTTTTACAATTAATCCACAGGAAACTATTTGGGTTTAAAATAGTCCAATTCCACAGAAACCCCACAGACCTGGCAACACTTATTTACTTGCTGGCATGCACTTCATTCCTGGCAGATGAGCCATTAATAGATAAATATTTACATTATTGTAGCCCTTATACTCCCCAATGTTGATTTTACTCGCGTGTGAATGAAAACGATTTTTATCTTTGTAATGCTAAAGTTAAATTAGTGTGTTTACTTTCACACCAGTAATGATCCTGACTATACTTTGAAATCATATTTGACTCAGAAACTGTATAAGGATGTTTTTTATATCCCTAGGCAAATCGTGTTTTTCATTGTGTGTTACTGGAAAAGTTGCTTTTACTCCCTCCCCCATGAGACAGCTCTCCTCCCATTGGCCTTCCATAAGAGTAGACCTCGCCTTACTGGTCTTACTCGTCTAAAAGTACGAGACAGAAAAATAAAAAATAGAACCAGGACAGCAAGAAGACAACAGATCACAAGCAACATTGTACCAGAAGAGAACCTTCCAAAATCTAGCAAAAAAATGGATCCCAGTAAGTCTTCAGATGTGCCTCTATCCAACTGGAATTCATCAGAGAAGCAGCCCGCACCACCACCATACCATGACAACCCAGGATACCCTAACACTGAATATCCTCCACCAGCGGCTTATCCGAACCTTTCTGGATATCCTGCCCAGCAATACGGAGCTCCAGGTGGTCAGCCATACGTACAGGCCCCTTATCCAGAACAGCCTCTGATCACTGTACAGCCGACAGTTTATGTGGCCCCCCCTCCTCTGGGCTCTCCACTGCCAGATTACCTGTGTTACTCCATTTTTACCATGCTTTGCTGCTGTTTACCTTTAGGCGTTGCTGCTCTGGTTTACTCCATCTCTGTAAGTAATTTTAACCTTTTTATTTTTGTTTGTTTTTAGAAGTGAGAAATCTTCTATTTCTTGCATTTTCAGTTCATTCAACTACACTTTAGTCTCTAGTTTGTAAATAATTACAATTGGAGGGATTACAAAAGTTTGCAGAAATTTTCACAGGACGATGATGATCATATCTGTGATATGGAATCATTGTGCAAACTGAAACTAGAAAAGGTCTAAGATCAAGCATAGGAAATGTAAATAATCAGGCTATATCTCAGTGATCAAATATGAATTAAATACATAATTGAAATGCAGAAAGAAAATACTACTGGTGATGCATTTCCTACCAAAATGATAAAACCAAAGAAAGCTAATTTTTTAACCTGATACTATAACGATAATGATTTTATTTATTACACTTGAGTGATCATATTAACAAATGTAAATATTGTTGCACAATAAAGAAACGTAATATATCATCTGATGCTTCTCCAGAGAATTGAAAGCATTGAAATTCCGTTAACCAGGGTTTAGTAATGAGATAATGCTCTCAGCATGTATTATACATTCATTAAATATTCTTCAAATCTGCCTATTCATGGCCTCAGGCCATTAAGAAACACCGGTTTTGTTGCTCATTTCAAGAAAACATTGATCAGATTAATATTTATTGTAGATTTGGTTAATTATTAAGCACTGACTCTGATGCATTAACACATTTCAAATAAAGGCCTATTATTGTACCATTATTGTAACGTGAAACTGGACTGGTTTAAAAGACCCATTAGCTTTCTAGCTCTGAAAAAGTTATTTATGCTAAAAAGAATAGTTCATGACATTCAAGTGCACATGACACACTTTTACCACAATAAAACCATGGTTAATTTTCATAAGGGTATAACATTTCTTTGTGTTTTTAAATAAGGTAGATATAATTAATTTACGTCTTCTTTATCGCAAATTTTTTCAACCAGCTGTTAGGTTAAAGCAGTGTTAAAATTGTAGTCCATATAGGCTCAGTAATATAGGCTAATATCCCGTTTATCATTTAGCCCTTGGTATTCATTTTTAAAAAGAAAATTTACACAAGCTTTGGATTCATGAGCTAATAATGCAATGCAAATAAATTGTAGCACTGAATATTTTATTATCCTTTATTATCTCTGCACATTGTGGTTTGTGTTTTCAAGTAAATGTTATTTATCAAGTTTTTTTTTTAATGCGCATGAGAACGGATGAGAGAAATTAACCGTTTGACATTTTTAACCCTTGCTTTTCACAGACCCGAAATGCAAACATGTCTGGACATCAACAAATAGCAGAGAAAAACTCCAGAATGGCGCGCATCCTTAACCACTCTGCTCTTGGTATCGGCCTCACCTTCCTTGTGTTGTACATCATCTACATCATCGTCATGTTCGTCTATCTTAAAAACCATTGACCATAGAGGGCCCAGTGAGAGATTTCCAATTATTAATACCACGTACAATGTTACAAATATAATTTTATATACACGTTTGATATTCTGCTTTTTAATGTGTAATGTATACAGCTTTTTATGATTAACTTTAGTTGGTTCAGTTTATGGAGCATTAAGGAATGATTCAGCATGTTTATTCAGACTGACCAACTTATGTCCAGCCTTTTATTATCCACTGAATTTAAACAAACGCTTTGAATCTTTCTTGCATTTTAAAGGAATATAAGCTTTGTGGTAAAAGTATCATAACATTTGTTGTTTTTAAATACATTGCATTAAACATTCAGGTGACCAAAATGTAAATGCATTTGCCATTCACAGTACATTCTCACTGAATATAACCACATAGCTGGTTTATTTTATTGTCTCCTGTTATACTGTCCTGTCCCAAAAAAATATATCCTAGAATTCTGTAGATCAATTCATATATCCTTATTAATATCTGAGATCATCCTCATAATGTCCTTTTATGAAAATAAAAAAGTTATGGTAATCGTCATGTGTTTTTCTGTTTTATAAGTGTCAACTGATTGCAAAAATTACTAATCTAATATTTACCAATAATGCATTTAATAGTAAATAAGTAATATTGTTTGTAAAAAAAAAATCCTAGGTGTGTAAAACATGGGTGGGCATTCCTGGTCCTGGAGGGCCACTGTCCTGCAAAGTTTTGCTCCAACCATAATCAAACACATCTAAATGTCATTTCAAAATCATACTGAAGCCTTTGATTAGGATTTTCAGTTGTGTTTTATTAGGATTGGAGCTAAACTTTGCAGAACAGTGGCCCTCCAGGACCAGGAATGCCCACCCCTGGTTTAAAACAACACAAGTGCAGGTCACCGATGACGTCATTTTCCTTTTGGGGCGTACTGTGCTTTTAAATGTGACTCCACAAGGTGGCGCTCACAGTATTAGTTAATCATTCTGATTCTTGTTACTCATTTACAAGACACAAACACAGACCTCCCCTAACTTTCTCTTCATTTTATTAGGAAAAGCTAGAACTGGGGGACAGGCTAAATTTGGGGGACAATGTTATAGAAGATCAGCGTGTGTGTCATTTAGGGTTGCCAACTTTCTCACTCTTTAAATACGGGACAAATTATGGCCTTCCGCAGCAGTGATGATATGGTTTTGTGTATATATTGTCAAGATGATGTCTCCTAATTAAATATTAATTTATAACTTGTATGCATTGGCACTAGGTTTATTAATAGTTTGACAATTTACAGCTTTACTTTAACACAGTCCTTTAATTGAACCATTACCTTTATTTGTGTCTAAAACAAAACACTTGACTCCTGCATAGGGTAAAAAAACGTTATCCTCTTCATGTTAATCTTACGTGTGACCAACTTAAACCAACATGATTCTGTGAGCTGTAGTTAAAAAAAAAAACATTAAATACTTTAATTAAAGCAAACTTACAGTCTGTAAATCACAAGTGCGAGAATTTCCTAGCAAAGTTGGAAATGCCTTGGGGTATTTCAGACTAAGACGTTTTCTCTGGATCAGCGATCTCTTCAGAATTGAGAACGAACTTTGTAACTATGCAGAAAACAGTTAAATAACGCACTATATAAAAAAAAGAAAACATGAAATCGTATTATTTGACCGTCTTTACCGTATACTGATTGTGATTGAATGAAAGATGTCGTGATCAGCATACCAATTACCAAGATCAAAACACAACATATGTTGTGCATGAGATGCTGGTGCTAATGTTGGTTTGGTGTTGGTTTATCTGGTGCTAATGCTGGTTTGGTGCTGGTTTAGCTGGTGCTAATGCTGGTTTAGCTGGTGTTCACTAGCAAACCAGCACCAAAACACAACATATGCTGGTCTTGCTGGTATGCTGTTTTTTTCAACAGGGTACAGTAACCATGGTTGTCAAAGCCATGTTTTTTTGTGGTTGTGGTTTTACTACCATTGTTTTTTGGTTTTAGCTGTAGTAAAACCATGGTTAATTTTTGTAAGGGCAAACCAGCCCCAGCATTAGCACCAGCTAAACCCAGGGACGGATTATGGCGATGATGTGCCCTGGGCACGGATGTCTCAATGGCCCCCTTTACCAATTTTTTGGGCAACAGCGTTGCACGCACAGGGCTCAAGTGTTGGTTCGCCTCTGCCTGTATGCCCCATCTTACAGGATTAACAATGGCACTAATACAGGGGGAGAGAATGCACACAATATTCTGTACTTTCACACCACAAATTGGTTTATTTATATCTTACCAGTATCTGTCAACATACAACATACTGATACTGTACAACATACTCAATCAAAAAGATTCTGACCTCTCCAAATCATATCACAGGAGAAAATTCCATAAATATTTTACATTTCTACATTTAGCAGACATTTCATTACATTTCATGTGTAACAGTCGTTCACCACAGGCATTTAGGAGCTGGAAACACCAAAACTTTTAAACGCGGCTGAAAATGCCTTGAGGACGCCGAATGCCAGCTGTTTTTCAGCCGAGCGCTTTGGTAGCTGACTGTGATACTTTAGCTGTAAGCCGGTTGGTTGCTGTGGTAATGTCCCGCCCCTCCTCCACTGTAATTGGACGGCCGTGTGAGAACTGACTTGACGAGCGGAGATTTCACTCAAAGTTGAATATTTTTGAACTCTCAGCGCTCAGCGCTGAGTGTGGAACAAACCCAGAGCGCCGGTTTTCAGCGCGGAAAAAAACCGCTAGCTGCTTGCTTATTTGAAAACGCCGAGTTTCCATTGGAATCAATTGAAAACATACGCTGGCCGCGGGCGTAAAAGCTTTGTGTGTCCAGCCCCTATTTACTCTTGCCATTAGAGAAAATGAACGTTCTCCTTCACAGTTGCTGACTGGCAGGGTGAGGAAAAGCTGTCCTTTTGTGCTTTCTTATGACTGATCCACTTGGTTGTGGTTTTAAACTAATTTTTGTTTTGGTTTTTGAGTAACCATCTTCTACGCGTGACTTTTATATCACGCAATGCTTTTCACTCGCCTCTAGATGTCTCTCTCAACAGCGCAGCAATAGATTAAAATTATTTATTTGATTTATTTACTAGTTAATACTTTGCAACTGCAAAAAAACCTACATTATTCTTCAATATTTAACACAATTTTACTGAACATAAAATTAAAATTAAAATATTTATTTGAAAATAATAGACACAGTAAATTTGACAGGGCCCCCTGCTGGCCCAGTGCCCTGGGCAAGTGCCCAGTAGGCCCGTGCGTTAATCCGTGCCTGGCTAAACCAGCACCAAACCAGCATCAGCACCAGCATCCCATGCTGGTCATAGCCCCTACCAGCAAGACCAGCATATGTTGTGTTTTGGTGCTGGTATGCTGGTGGCCACCAGCTAAACCAGCATAATTCCCATGCTGGTCCATCCTGGTGTGATGCTGTTTTTTCAGCAGGGTGGTTACTGTAGTAAAATCATTGTTACCACAAAATAACCATGGTTTTGTCAACCATGGTTACTGTAGTGTACAGTTACATAGCCTACCTTACAAAAAACATTACTGGTGCGCATTGTTTTTAGAGACAAAACAATGCTACTGATATATGTTAAGAGATACATCAGTGCAAGTTGTTTTTAGGTTAAAGCAGTTCAAACATGCATTTTAGTCTGGGGATAAGCCCTGTCCAGAAAAACTGCCCCAAAGAGCCTAATAAAAAATAGTCATTAGTTTCACATTTGAGATGAAGACTTTTTATTATTATTTTATTTTTTTCCCTTGTTCCTTCTTGTTGTGGCATGTGAATTAATGCTTTTATATAAGATATGGGGCCCTATCTTGCACCCAGCGCAATTGACTTTGTCAGTGACGCATGTATCATTCGTATTTGCACCGGCGCACAGTGGGTTTTTCCCTCCAAAGATGCACGTCGGCAAACTAGGGAATGAACTTGCGCTCCCTGGGCAGTTCAGCGCAAAAAGGAGGCGTGTTGCGGCGCAAACCATCCCTGATGCTATTTTGCAGTTTCAAAAAACAATTGCACCACTGACCTGAAAAAACTAGTCTAAAGTCAGTGGCGCGTTGCGGGTGGTTCATTATGCTATTTTAAGGGCGCATGCTTGACCATAATGTATAGCGTGCACAACGCGCACACACTTTGCTTATCTAATCTACACAGATGCAACAGTTATTTTTGCAAATCATAAATTGTTACAGGGGAATCATAGTGGTGAGCATTGTGGTGATAGTTTTTATTTATTGTGTGGCTGCGTTACGATTAAAATATTTTCATAAGAAACCTTAATGTATGTGAACTTGATTTGTAAGTGTACTTTGGGGTTGGACCTTGCTTGCGTTTCTTGGGTCCGATTTCAAAGCCCCCAAACCCTTTCAGCGGTGAGGGTGGACGCAGCGATGTCCTCTGCTGGCGATAGGTCCTGTGTAGAGGCAGATCCACCTCCCGTTACACGGCGTGCCCGATTTATGCTGGCAAGCTTGGGATTCCCCCGTCTCCTGACATCATTGTAGCGCTTGGCGCAACGATGGGGATGCCAGCTGATGAGACAATTGTGGCTATTTCCTCTCACGCCGGTTTAACCTACGCTGATTTGGGCGGGTTTCTCCTATCCCCATACAAAACAACTTCTCTGTCTTTAACTGCTCTTACAAGAACGTCGGACTCCTCGGCTGTGAACCGCACCTGGCGTGCACCTGGTAAATCTGTCATAATAATAGCAACCCGCCATTGAACTTGCGCACTTGCGTTTAAAGGGAATGTTGGATAGCGTTCTGATTGGTTTATTTGACGTTACGCCCAAACCACACCTATGAATACTTAAAGGGCGATTTGCAGGTAAAATTTTTCAACGAATTTGTGCAATTTGCTTGTTGATAATAAACATTTAAACTGTTATCCATTGTATTTTATGTTGTTGGGTATCACAAAACCCGAAAAAGTATGAAAAAGTACAGCGGTTTGCAATGATTCTCCTTTCCCCCACAACGCACTGTATGACGTCAAGCTGGGGAGAGAATTTCCCAAAGCCGCATTGAGAGCATTGAGAATGACTATAGAAAGACGAGTAAAGTACAGTTCTGATAGCGCAGATTATAGATAGATAGATAGATAGATAGATAGATAGATAGATAGATAGATAGACAGACAGACAGACAGACAGACAGACAGACAGACAGACAGACAGACAGACAGACAGATGGATTGGCTAGTATAGAGAGATAGGCAGACAGACAGCCAGATAGCATAACGTTAGCATATCTTCGTGTAGAAAGTAAACAAACAATTAACATACTCGTGCATGCTGGCTTGAGGGGGATGATCCTGCCTGAAATGGGTGTAACTTTATGCGATCTTCAGCACAAACGGTTTTGGCAGCATGTCTCTAATCCTGGAAGCTGAGTGAGGCACGTCACATCTGTTCGCGGGGACCGGCGACCCAAACGCACTCACTTTCTTACAACCAGTAGCGGAATGGCAATCGAGAGAGTCGGGACTTTCCCGGTGGGTCGATCTGATAATAGTTATACATTTCGAGTTAACACAGTCTGGCGGCGTGATATGCGTCCGGTTCCCGCAGCCCGCTGGTCAAACTGCTCAACCTCTCTGCTAAACAAAGTATATGAAAGTCCTCAACCTGTTCGGCAGGTCCAAACATGTACAGGATTTATAAAAATACGGTGATCAATGAGCGGTTTCTCCTCAAATGGCATAGTCTGTCGTGATGTAAAAAGCCGCTGAACGCCTGTTTATTACAGTATGTATGCGGTCGGATCCGAGTGTGCTGCAGCTGCTGACTGCTGCGTATAAAATGATCGTGTGATTCGTTATCGCATAAACAATATAACAAAGCATTCTTTTATTTCACAAAACAATATATTTGAGATATTATTTGATAGACTAGTAAGTGTGGATTAAGGATGTTTAAAAATCTCTAGCCTGGTGGTCAGGACATGAATGGATCAAATCAGCAGATTTGCGAAGTTTTATTTATTTCCACAGATATCATAAATAATAATTATCATGGTAACTTTGCAGTATAACACATTATATATTTACTACGATGTATATATGATTTCCAAATTGTATACGTAAGTATTAAACAGCAATAAATGTCTCATCTATCTCTATGGCTCTGGCTGAGGCTTCCTTCACTTCTCCCCAACGTGACGTCATCGCAGAATTGCGTAAAAAAACCGTTTATACCAAAAACGTAAAAAAAGTGGTCTTTAAGACCCTTTTTGAGACATTTTAAAAATTATACACATATCTTGAGTGATTTATGTACCCATTAATCGACAGTGGTGGTTAACCTGCAAGACGCACTTTAACCTACTTCAGACCAACCCCTTATTGATTTGCGCCTGGTGCAAGAGTTATTTCTCCCGCCGGGAAAATAGCAACAGCGCCCAAGATCCGCCCACAAAGTCACTTGCGCATTGCGCTTCGCACTTGCGTTTCAGATCGTTAAAATAGGGCCCATGGCATTGTACATGCTATACCTGCTGTTGTTAATAAAGCATTAAAAAAACCATTTGAGATAAAGAGCTCAAATGCGAAACCTCTAATGACGTTTTTTTTACCAAAACAAATATGATCACCTGCAATACGCCAAAATCCAATCAAATGCATAAAAAACGCAATATGTTCATAACATTTGTTTATTATTTGCATGTTTTAAATCCACTGAGGGAGTTTTTACTGCACAAATGCCCCCCCTGCATCAAAAAACAAAGTAAATCTCTCAAAAACTGTAACACAGAACTATTTCGGTAAGGATTGAATATTCCTCTATATTCAGTGACAACAATGTCAACATCATTTCATGTACAAGAATACAAAGAACAACAAACAATAGTACACTATTATATCTTCAACATTTGTAACTTTTTTGTTTTATTGTTCCACATATTTATTCTTTTACATACAAACAACTACAATCTCTACAGCACAGTACAATGATAAAGTGATAAACTCTCTGTCACATTTAAATTATGGCAATACATTTAAACTGACAAAAGCATCAGAAGACCTATGGTATATCTGTAGAGTACACGGATGTTGGCCTTTATTTTTCTTTCAGCTGTTAAACACCTGCTGTTCATTAAAAGTGGCCAGTGAACATTTTTGTGTGCTTCCTATCCCAATAGTTTGGGGGCCGAGCAAGGATACATATTTACCACTTATTGCTTTGATTTCTTTTTGCACACGAGATTGATTACGTTTAGAAATACAAAAGACCCTGTAACAAAACCCAAAACTCTTACAACCAGTACACAATCTGAAGTGATGAAGTGCACCAAATCCAGGACTGCTTTACACAGAGATAAGTCATAACGTCACTGAGATAAGTTAACTGGAATTCAGCAGTTCACAGCATACGACAGCAATTATTACATACTCGTTTGAAAATCAATGAACAACGGCGACACCATTGAGATCATGTGACAATGAACAGTTACACACTGCAGGACTTCAGCTGAGAAACCATTTCAATGTGAATAAATGAGAAAATGTTTAATGGAAAATAGGCTATTAGTTTAATATTAACATAAAAACAAAACTGTCTAGTTCACCGACAAATGCACATTTTTATTCTTCTATAATTGTAACCAGCTTCTGGGGTTGTTTAAAAACTCAACTTTAACATTAAGTGCATTGGAGTAAAACACTAGTAAGACCTGGTTAATATATGTCTGAGCCACAAAACTTTGTGCTATTCAAGTGTGATTTTTTTAATGCTTGCTCATTTTGATCGCTTGTAAGTGAATGTATACGACCTGTCTTATTTTCTTCTGTATGCCATGTATGAGATCTGCCGGTACAAACTGAGAAAGTAGAAAATATTTGGCAATTAAAGACGCACACTTTTCACACGTAAAGATTGTCACTACAGCATCTGTGACACTAAAAACGCTGCGCAGAGGTCAAGGTAAAGATGGCAGTTTCTAGGACGGTTTATTTTAAAACTACAATATGCGACGCGTGGCAAGCTGGTTTTCACTTGGTTAAAATGCCACTTTCTTGCAAACGAAACAAACTAGGGTATTATTTAACAATTTAAAGCGCTTGATCAGCAGTTTCCTTTGTGCCTTAAATAAATGGTTTGTGTTAAGTTAGGTGACTACTTTGGTTAAATTGATGTTTTAGTGTACGTCTTGAAGTTATATTAAAAAAGGCGTTATCTAAAAATGGTTGGCTGTGTTTCGTGTCTACTCTGAGCACATAATATGGCTGCTATCCTAAAAAATGGCAGTAAACAAAGTTGAATGACACCAATAAACTGTTGCAGTGTAGCACAATGTAAAAAATGCAGCATTTTGTACTTTAAATAAAAAAATTAAGTTAAGTTATTTCAATTTGTTTTTTTAAGTTATGTCAACTTATCGCAGGAAAAAACTTAAAATAATAGATTGCAAAAAGTTGTTTTAACTTCATGCTGCATTTTTTTACAGTGCACGTTCAGAAGCATCAAAAACAGAAAAATAGCTTTTAAAGGATAGTTCACCCTAAAATAAATTTACTCACCCTCATGTTGCTATAAACCTGTATGAGTTTTTTTAGTATATTTAAGTATTTTGATGATGGTAAGCACACCTACACTGTGAAAAATACTTTGCTGCCTTAATTTTTTTTTATTGAATCAACTCGGATTTACAAGTCATTTCAACTTACTATTATTTATCTTGACTAGAGATGAGTTGTTATAACTACAAAAATTAAGTTGGCATTTCTCAATATATTTTATAAGTTGTGACAACTCATCTCTGTTGATATGACTTGTAAATCTTAGTTGATTTAACAAAAAATTGTAAGGCAGCAAAGTATTTTTTACAGTGTACTTACTTCCATAGTGTTTGTTTTTCCTACTATGGATGTCAATGGGTACCGTCAACTATGTGCTTACCATCATTTATCAAAATATCTTTATATTTAACAAAAAAAGAAACTCTTTCAGGTTTTGAACAACATGATTTTTGGGTGAACTATCCCTTTAACCGGGTTGGTTTTTATACTTTAATATCCTGCTTCAATATCAGTGTTGGGGAAAGTTACTTTTAAAAGTAATTCATTACAATATTAAGTTACTTCTAAAAAAAAGTAACTACTTTTCATGGAAAATAATGTTTTTGTTACTTTTTAGTTACTTTTGCTTTACTTTTTCTTGGCTGAGGTTTGATTTCTTTAGGCCTTGCAGGTGTTTTTTATAATTGAAAAGTTCTGCATTCAGAAATTGCAGATTTCATCGCTACGTTTACTTTAATTTAGTACATAATTTTTTTTATTGAATTAATTAAACTAAAAAAGTAACTTGCATTACTTTTTAAAAAAGTAACTCAAATATTAATGTGTACATTTAAAAAGTAATGCAATACTTTACTCGTTACTTCAGAAAATTAATATTATTACGTAATGCACGTTACTTGTAACGCATTACCCCCAACACTGTTAAATATCTTTCCTAATAATAAAGTCTAGTTGAAACAAGTATTAATTGTGCTTGATAAAATGTAGCAGAATTTAAAATTTCTTGCCGTTTGTCCTAGTTGAATATACAGTTTTTTGTTTCTTATCAATCGCTTAAAATCAATTTTGGGGTTTTTAAGCGTTTTGTGGCTTGTTTTTGATGCTATATTTAGTTACTGCTACCATGTCACCAAACCGTTTTGAACAACAGGTTAACAATGATACAGCAAAAATTCACCCTGCATGTTGCACTACATCTGTTTCCACAGATACTCAAAGTAAAAAATACTATAAAATCAAACTCTCATCAACAGTTATATATAAATAAATACAAATATTCAACATGCAAGCACACATACCTCCATACACACACACATACTTACAGACAGATACCTCAACGTCATTATAAGAACATGAGAGAAAACATTTATGAGGGTGTCTGTGTGTCCTGTGTATGGACTTATTCAGTCACGTTTTACCATATTTGCTTTAATAATAATAAAAATCCCTTAAACAGATAAACTGTATATATACACACACATCAAAATGAATCTAAGACATTATGTTGGTACTAGATCAACATCTTAACATGAAAGTATTTTTCTTTATATATATACATATATATTTTTATATATGTGTGTATATATAATATTAGCTAGAGTTTTCAAACAGACAAATTTGATTAACATATCATTTTCATATATTTATATTCAATACATAATTTACATATTCATCAAAATAAACCTATTAGTTTGGATAGTTTAATCAAATCGCCTTGTGCTTCAATTATGGATTTTTTTTCTTTTATCATGTAAGTTGAATGAATGAAGGAGATCTGCAAGACAAATATGTGATGTAAGTCGATCAAACTCTCACCTGTGCTCATTCAAGGGGACACAACCGAAGCTACGCTGTAGACATCAAGAGGAACACAAACAAACTCGCTCGTTGTTCTGATGAAACAATAATGCAAAATAAAGATAACAGCAGGCTTGCCCATAAAAATGCCAACCCTATAACAATATGTCACTTATCTTATATTTCACATCATGTTGAAGAAGTACATTAATACAGAGCACTTTCTTCAATTCAAGCATAATCTTATGAATGTCACACTTCATTACATGCACAACACCTTTAATAATCAATCATTTTGTAAAAGCACACGGAGTGAAACTAAAATTATTAGTGTAGTTATTATCTGCACTGCCTATAATAATGTGACTTTATCTGTAATTGCATTAAAACTCATTGTGTGCTTGAGCCGATATTGCGTCATCACACAATTTTTTTATAAATTTTTACTTTTGTTGGGACGCAAACAACTAGAACAAAAGTACCGTCACCACTAGATCAACACTGTCTATTCAAACATCTAACTACTGATGTCCCCGGACCTCGACGATGGTTTTCAAATCACACAATGGCTTAAACAAAAATGAAGGGAAAGTCAAACTGATCGTGTTATTTTTTTAGATTCATACCATAAACAACGCAAAGCTGGAATGTGTTTCACACGGCAGTTATTCTATGCATACAAACACACACACACACACACACACACACACACACACACACACACACATTATTCCTCTGAGACGACAAGACATGGTCAGGGATTGATTCATGAATAAATCAAAGAAGAACAGCCTACACATTATCAATCGATATTCCCTACTACAGAATGATAATTATTTGATGATTAATAAGGGAATAAATTGTAACTGAATTATGATACAGTTGCACACGTTGGAGGAATGAAGATATCGCTAACTGATCTGTAAGTGTGGAAATTGTTTCGGCTGCTTCCGGCATTGCTCACTCACGAACAGGGTTTGGGATTCGGGTTTGACACGGTCGGGCAATCCTTACTGAAACGCGCCACCTGCTGGCTGGAATGCTGCATTATTGGAGCACCTGACCACGAGTTTCAGGGAGCTTTAAAGCCAAGAAGCTTCCGACCGCCAAAGCCCCTGAAGCGAAGAGGATGGGCACCGCTTTAGTGATGCCCACAAATGACTGAAAGATGCTGATGCCCAGAACTGCAGCTAACTTGCACAGGGCATTCAAGAACCCAAAGGCTGTTGTTCTGTAAAAAAAAAAACATTATATTTATCATACGATGCACAAGACTTGTAATGGGAATAGCTGCTTCCTAGAGATCCAAATAGGGGTGTGAACTCCAAAACGGGGTGGAAGCTCCAAAATGGGGAATGGCTTTGTCCTATGACAGACAGACATGGCACACCCAATGCCCGCCTAACTCATTGTCCAGGTAACACCCACTTTTGGAATCCACGGCCTAATTTTAAGATTTATATCAGTATATCTTCCAGTTGTTTTGAGGGCGCACGATGCGAAGTTCGTCACAACATATATGTAGCCCGCCATCTGTGTGGTTCGTAATTTCAAAATATGTGTCCGGTGTGTCGAGTTAACCGATGTGCATCATGTGTCTTGTCAAAATAAGTGCCTGCTGCAGATGCGTCTAAAGGGTTTAGGATAAAAGAGATGCTCAGATACTCGCATAATCTCATGTGTAATCAAAGTTTAGTTTTAAGGGAGTGTCTTGTGTGTATTTTGTGAACGTGAGCGTCTCCTACATCATAAACGGTTTTGACGCGCGTGCAGCGAGCACTTATTTTGACAAAACACGTGATGCACATGCTTCACATGACGCAACAAACACATATTTTGAAAACATGAGCAACACACATGACACTACAGACACATATTTTGAATTTGCGCCCCTCAGAAGAGCAGTCATGATATCTACTTGCATGATAAACAGTGCCATCTTTTCATTTTGATTGAACATTTTTAGATATCCCCTAAATGATGATGCATTTATCTGCACTGTAGTGTCAATGCAGTACATAATTGCAACCATGAATTATTATCTACAAATCAAGGCAAGCTAAATGCATTGTTTTTTCACATCAACAACAATAATGACAGAAATATGAACTTGTCCCACCTCTTGTCAGAGGGGTACAGCTCCACCGTGAGCACATCCAGAGCATTCCACGACGCGATGCTGATCCCACCGAAGAGACAAAGCAACGCTATCATAGCCGACTCGCTGTTTCCAAACGACAGGAAGAAGCAGCTGATGCAGGAAATCACGCTGGAACCGGCTACAGAAATAATTATTGAGAAAATAATTATTGTTAAATGCCTAATGCTTTAAACTCCCAAATCTGCATTGATGCAAAACTGCGTTTTTACCCAACATCCTTAGACGACCAATCTTATCCATAAGCAGAGCGGACACGATGTTCCCGGGAAGGACAGCAAGAGTTCCAAGGAAACTGACAAAATATATCATGTAGGCGTTGTTCTCGTCGCTGAAATCCAGCATGCAACCCTCTTTGTTATGCAGGAAGGTGCTGTTGATGAGCTTGCTGTTGATGAGTCTGTACTTGAAGAGGTCTAGAAAAAGACAAGAGCCTCAATGACAAACAGCAACTATTCTTCCATTACATTAACTCTTTCCCTGCCACTGACAAGTTATCTCGTCAATTTAGAGAAAACATTTGCATAAAAAAACATGTTCCTGATGAATTTTTAGGTTAAAGGATAATTCCAGTATTTATTTAAAGGTAGGGTAACAGATTTGATCCTGAAACATTTTTAGTTATGCTGGTTAAAAGTCTCCTCACATCCTGATAGCAATCACTGTGTTAAGTTGTTTAAATGTATTTGTAAAAATTTATGTCATCTGTGAAAGGTGTAGGACCAAAAAATGTTCAACAAATCATAGATTTCAGTCCGAACGGACGTTTCCTTTTATGTCCCTCATACGTAAGCATAATTTGAATTCCCACCGCGCAGCGAGTCCACGCAGATACCATACGTCATCGGCGCGTTCACGTGCGCTCTGTCTGTAAACAGCGAGAACAGGAAACTTTTCTGCTGAATTGACAACCTACACAGGAGCAACAAAACTAAATGCATCTTTTATAACAACAACAACAAAAACTGCCTGGATCAGCAAGAGCAAAAACCCAAATTAACATCGGTAACTTTACTGCTTTACCGCGAGATGCAAACAGCTACAGGAGGCAAAGGGTCTGAAAGGGTCGTTGTTTATTTTGGTAAGGTAGGTATGCGATATGTTTGTACTGAGATGGATTCAGATATTCTACTTTGATGAAACGTTGTGTTGCTTATGAAATTTGTGTTCGTTTTCCGGATTAGCATAACGATATATACTAGTCAACATTTGAAGTGGATCAAAAAAGTTTATTAAAGTTGTGCTAAGACAAGAACGGGTATTAGGGATAAGTTTTATGTAAACTTTTATGAATGGTTTTGATCCACTTCGAATGTTGACTAGTGTAGTTACTACGTCTACACAACTGAACGTGTGCTTAAACTAATTCTGATGTAAACCAGTTGTTTATGTTGGTTATTTTGGAAGTGTTATTCACTTTGTACTGCAAAGTTTTCTCACTGGTGAATGAGACGTGACCGTCTGATCTGTGCGTGTTCATGTGTTTTGGAAAGAGGCGTGACTTTGGATGGCGATTTGACTTGAGGGTGGGATCGGGATTTCATTGCTAGGGGGCTACCATTAGCATTTTTCAAAATGTGTTACCCTACCTTTATTTAACACTTTGAGTCTCATTTCTGGTTTGTTTTGGAAGAACTACAGTGATGGACACTGAAATTTTGACAATGGGTCGTGTCTTGAGTTTTTGACTCGTTTAGAAGCGCCTCTTGACTGCTTCAGAATGGAAGTCAATGACCATGCACAAACATGTCATTAAAACAACACTTAACGTTCATTTTCAAAACTGTACCACTCACCGAGTGGTTTGTGGTGTTCGTTGATGATTAAAAACAAGTTGTGTAGCAAAATACAGTTTCTGTCGTGTTTTATTTGGCATTTTGTAAAATTCCATTGACTTCTCTTGGAAGACTCATTGCTCGCTGATATATCACCTCGCCGCCGGGAAACAGAAAAGGGTCTGTTTACATTTGGTTGTAGTTTTTCGCTCGGTTTCTCTCAAAGGAAATTTTTCCCATATTTGATGGCTCAGTGACCAGCTTTAGGTTTGAAGTTGAGCTCGATTGTGACTGTCTATACGCTAGACACCGACCGTACTTGTATGGCAAAGTGGTTGTCGCCATCAAGTGGTCGGGAGTGTGCTAACGCTTCAGACTCAAATATAGAGCGGAAGTATATACGCGGTTCTGAGGTATCTGAAAAAATAGTTCCACTATAGCAAATAACACAGATTGAAATCATACATTGCGCCAATATATTTGTTTTTAATCATCAACGAACACCACGAACCACTCAGTGAGTAGCACAGTTTTGAAAATGAACGTTAAGTGTTGTTTTAATGACATGTTTGTGCATGGTCATTGACTTCCATTCTGAAGCAGTTAAGAGACGCTTCTAAATGAGTCAAAAAATCAAGACACGACCCATTGTCAAAATGTATGTGTCCATCACTGTAGTTCATCCAAAACAAACCAGAAATGTGACTCAAAAGTGTTAAATACCGGAATTATCCTTTAGTCTGCAATACCACACTTAAACCAATTTATGGAAAAACTGAGGCCAAAAGTTATTTATAATTTTAAACTCTGTGTATGTTTTGATAATTGTTCTGAATCTGATCTCAAACAAAATTCCTTCTCAAAAATGCAATTATTTCAGCTTTTTGCAAAAAATATTTTTTAAGAAAAATACCCATATTTAAGAGTTTACAAGCAGAGAAAAAAATATTGATAGGATGAAAAGTTTTTTCCTGTTATGTTTGTTTATTGTTTGTTTGAAAGCAGAGGGTCTGTTCTTAAATGTGTATGTTTATATATTTTTAAAAGGAAATTTTCCTGGAAGGCATTTTGAGAAACTTTTGTGAAAACCACAAAAAATGCTGGCTAGCAACTTTTCAAAAAAATGGCTGGCAGCAAATGAATTAAAGGATTAGTCTACTTTCATAACAAAATTTCTGGATAATTTACTCACCGCCTTATCATGCAAGATGTTTATGTCTTTCTTTCTTCAGTCGAAAAGAAATTAAATTTTTTGAGGAAAACATTACAGGATTTTTCTTCATATAGTGGACTTAAATTGAACCCAACGGTTTGAAGGTCCAAATTGCAGTTTCAATGCAGCTTCAAAGGGCTCTAAACGATCCCATACAATCATATACGTGACCTTTCGACGTGATTACATAATACGTAACGTTGCGGATGCGCATCACACGGCTAGTGCAATACGATTTCACAAGACTTTTTTAAGATGGCAAATAAATCTTTAGTGTCCCCAAAGTACGTATGTGTCAAAACATACACAGAGTTTAAAATGATTAAATAACGTTTTGGCTTCAGTTTTTTTCATAAATTGGGTAAGTGGATCTAGTGGATTGCAGATTAACATTAAAATATATTAGGAACACGTTTTGTATGCAAATGTTTTCTCTTAATTGATGAGATAAATTGTAAACGGCGGGAAAAGAGTTTATGATTTATGTAGTAAATGTTTTTTTTGTTGTTGCGAAAATGACGATCATTTCGATAGATGAGATCCTTTTGCCTCGGTTGGGATTGTTGGGATTGTTTAGCGCCCGTTGAAGCTGCATTAAAAGTGTAATTTGGACCTTCAAACAATTGGGTTCAATTGAAGTCCACTATATAGAGAGAAATCCGAATTTTTCCTTAAAAAATTTTAATTTATTTTCGACTGAATAAAGAAAGACATAATCATTTTGCATGACATGGGGGTGAGTAAATGATAAGGAAATGATGTTATGAAAGTGGTGTAATCCTTTAAGAGTTTGTCCCAGTGGGGCCAATCCAGACTATCAGACAATTTATTACTTCCTTTCTGAGCACTTAATTTTGAATGCAATAGAATCTGATAGGAGTGTGTTTGGCTGACAATTATATAATTTGCAAAAATCACCCTTTGTATCATTGTACATAATTTTACATATAGATGAACCTATTTTTTACTAATATTTTTAATTCAGTATTTTGATCAAACTCTTTCTTAAAATGTTGTCTAGGTAGACAGCTCACTAGGTTTTTGCAGCTCACAGAGCTTTCGAGTCTCAGCATTCATCTGACGGCTGTTGAGAGTAACAATCATAAACGCCCAGCATGAAATGAGTCATAAAAATGCAGATTGTCATTTTGTCAAAGAAAGCCGGGGAAGAATCTGGTGTTGCTAGGAAACCTGAAATATTTTCAGCGGTGAAACACAATATTTATTTATCCTTATACAAAACGGAATACCTTTGAAAGACTACAGCTCCAATCCAAATACAGTATGACAACTAAAAAAAATTATATTTGAGATCTTCTCACCAGTGTTGTAAAAAAGGGTGGAGATGAAGGTGCAGTTTCTGAAGAAGGTGTTGCTTGACGTAATATCTTCAAAGTAGCATTCCTCAAACAGGGAATCCTCAAACACCATAGACTTCATCTTCAGATTTAAGAACCTTTAATGACAGTGAAGATTGCTCAGATGTTTTTCTTTTATAGCACAGAAGGCACAAATATATATATGAGTCTGACCAGACATTTTGAGCGTACTAAACTTCAAATCAAATGAATCAAATATTTTCTTTATTTTTTTTAACAATTATTCCATAGGTTCCAGTTCTGGGCCCCCCTCACCCTGGGCCCGGGACAACAGACCCGTTTGTCCCCCCCTGTCGGCGGGCGTGCATTGACCCATACTGAATGCGTACTAAAAGCACTGTAAAGATTACAGAATAGTCCATGAAAGTCATTAATATCTTTATCCCAATTGGCTGGATTTAATCTTTTAATTCTTTCGAAAGGAAGTAAAAAAACCGCTGATAATTGTGCCATTTTCTGTGAACAGAAGTGCAGATCACACAGTAATTACTGGTTCAACAAGCGCTTAAGGACTATTACACAATCAAAGCTTTTTTATTTTTAAATCTACTGAGCTGGGTAGCTGTCCACATAGGCAGCTACCTTACTAAATGATTTAAAACACTTTTCATATGCAGTAATTCTGTTGTACTTGTACACAAGTCTTCCCATATGACTATATTTACAACAGTTTTCATTTAACCTTGAATATTCTTAAAAAAGCAGAATTACACAATACTACATTTTATGTTTCGTAAAAAGTACACTTCAGTTTACTGAAATATGTCTAAAGCAGCACGTACTTGTCGTTGAAGTACTCTCCATTCCTGTGGATCTGGTTCTCTAGGGTGAAGTTAAAGGTCACATGCTCCACTTTTTCTTTGATAAAGATTTTAGTGCGCGAGGAGTACTCTTGTCTCTGCAGATACTTGATCATGTCAGGGAACCAAACAGTCAAACCGTAGTAGCTGCAAAGCAGAAAGGAGAGCAAAAACATGTAAATCCTTATCAATATCTCATAAAACCTAGCAAGTTGCTTGTCTCTCTACATAGTCAGCGTCCAAGTTAAATTGGACCTCTTAAACAACCCATATACCTACATTCACATTTATGCATTTGGTGCATAATGCCATATATGTGTTCCCTAGGAATCGAACCCAAGACCTTTACATTGCTAAAGCATTGCTTTACCATTTGAGCTACAATAACACAAAAGTACCTCATGGAGCAGAGCTCATTACTGGATTACACAAAGAAAATGTTTTGAATGTGTTTACCTGAAGGACATGGAAAACCACACAGCCATCAGCATATATGTGATTCTCCTGTATTCTGGATTAAAGATTGTCAGGAAGTTGCTCCACACCTGTAAACAACCATTAGCATTAAAAATTAGAAATGTAAAGTTTAAACGCAACCTAAAGGAGACATGTAAAAGGAAACAAAGACATCTACTTCATACATCTTTACATCTCAATTCAAAGCTCCCTGCCTAGTCAACCCAAACCAATTTTTTCATAAAACAAAAACTAGGATGCAAAAAAAATTTCATTTAGAAACACGCTTACAAAACCTTTTACAAACAGAAATCTTGAAGATGGTAAGTGGTGAAGTTGCATTTGTTATTTTTTTATCATGTAACCTTGACTACATAAAATACTACAAATGTGTCTTACAGTAAGTAACACTGGTATATTTCTAGCAATAACCAATAATACATTGTATGGGTCAAAATTATAGATTTAACTTAAGATCATGGTCCATGAAGATATTTTGTAAAAAAAATATATCAAACATTTTTTATCATTAGTAATATGTATCAAGTTCATTTGGGCAACCAATTAAGATAAAACATTTGCATGACAAACATGTGTTCCTGATGAGTTTTTATGGTTATCTGTAATACCGCAATTACTTACCCGATTTATAAAAAAACGGAAGCAAAAAATTATTTAATTTATCCACACTCCATGTATGTTTTGATAATCGTTCTGAACCTGATCTCTAACAAAATTCCTTCACAAAAATGCAATTATTTAGGCTTTTTGCTAAAAAATATTTTTGAAGAAAAATACCCATATTTAAGAGTTTATAAGCATATAGATAGGATGAAATGTTTTTCCTGGGTTTTTTATGTTTATGTTTATATATTTTTTGTATGTTTATATATATTTAAAAGAAAAATTCCTGGAAGGCATTATGTGAAACTTTTGTGAAAATCACAAAAAATGTTGGTGGGGAACTAAAAAAAAAGGTTTGCGGGGAATGAGTTAAAGGAGATTTTTTTCAATATTTACATTTTTTGGCACCCTCAAATTCCAGATTTTCATATAGTTGTATCTCAGGCAAATATTGTCCTATCCTAAAAAACCATAAATCAATATAAAGCTTATTTATTCAGCTTTCAGATGATGTATAAATCTCAATTGACCCTTATGACTGGGTTAGTGGTCCACAGCCACGGTTTATAAAACATTTTAAAGGACTGGTTGCAAACGGCAAACTTACATTAGTGCAATGTGTATTGTACAGTACCTGATGAAAGAGGTTTGTCAGCTTGACCCTCCAGCGCTGGTGCCATGCCGCGGCCTCTCCACCCATATCAACCAACTCATCCATCTGTTTCACCGTCTTAATGGTAGTGACCTGTGCATATCACAATATGTGATGATGATGATACATTTTTAACAAGTTTATACTAGGGGCTGTTGAATGCTTTATTCTGATTGGTTGAGAAATGTTCAATGGGTATGCATTATTTTTTTAATAACGCACACCTGACCTGTCAAATGTCTTAAAATAACCAACAGGGCAATGTATTAGCCTTTTCTGTGGTATAATTGGAATAATTGACTCCAGCCCCTTAAATTATTAGAAAATAATGCACACCCGCTGGGAAATATTCAACGGCCCGTCGTCAATTATTTCGTACATAAACATTAGATTTTTAGGAGGATTCTTGTTATACATCTTTTATATACAGCTTGCTTATAGCTTTAACTCAACCGTCAGACCATAATAAAGAGATCATGGACATAATTTTTCATTTAACTTCTTATTTCATTAGTGCATTTCATTAAGAAAATTCATTATGTGCTAACTGTTTATTGTTCTTGTTAATTTAAAAGCGAGAAATTTGATTTCAAGTCCGGCCAGACAAATGGAATCTCGTTAGCTTAACTGCGATTCATTTATTATGCATTATAGAGAAATTAAAAATTCCCACCGATCATTTCTGTTTTGCATGCTATTGCGGCTGGATCGAGGACTGAGCATGAAAATACTGCGGTACTCACCGAGAAAACTCTCTCGGGATGACCTTTAGCTCTCATGTTCGTATCGTGGACCTGCTTCAAAATCATCCAGGCTTCATCGTGTTTCCCGTTCTGTAAAATCACAAACATTGCCGTAAAATCAACTCTGCGTTACTGTCATACACATTTATAAATAAATACGGTCTGCAGGCAGGCTCTAATCATTCTTGGGGCAAAATACATTTTGGTATCCATGTTTACCAATTTTATTTCTATAGGAGCAACAGACAAATAGATGTGGCTATGAGGTTATTTTTTTTAACCTAGCATTGGGTCAAAAAGAGACAAACCCAACCTGTTGGGTTGTAATTTAACCTATGCTGGGTTGTTTCTGCCAAAAATAGTCAAATATACCCATTCCCTAGGGTAATTTAATCCAAGGGCCGGGTTCGTCCCTTTTTGACCCAACCCGGAGTTAAAAAAAGAGTGTTAAAGTTTTGACAGGTGTTGTGTATTGTCCTCTGATCAGATTTTTTCAACATTATATATTTACATTATGACATAGCTATATGATATATGAAAATTAATCACAATCAGACTTGAATGTTTTCTTCTAGTGATGACTCTCTCAATTTTTTCTATAACAGCATCCATAAGCGAGTCTCAAGAAGCTCATGTAACTGATGTGTATTGTCACTGACCTCCAGATAAAAACGTGGGCTCTCTGGCATGGTGGTCAGAGCCACGATAGCGGCGACAGACGGAAACGCACACACCAGCACGAACACTCGCCAGCTGTGAAACTGGTAGGCTGATCCCATCTGGAAGCTCCAGCCTGGTTAACACGAGGTGACATGCATTAATCAACGGAGATAAATCTCTCTCAATATGAAATTTATATATTAAATATATTTAAATTTATTCAAAATATTTAAAATCTGTGAATTTTGCAGACACTTTTTTAGATGCTTTAAAGGGGTCATATGATGCAATTTCTTGTTCACTTTATTAGTCTTAAAAGCTGTTTGTGCTTTATACATACTGTAGAGATATACTTTCTAAAACACCTTATATAAACACAGCCCCACATATCTATGTCACTGTGTGGGAAGATTTGCATAACACCGCCCAAATGTATACGCAAAGAAAGAAGGAAACATTTTATAACTATAGTCATTTTGTTGCCGCTGCCATGGCGTAAAGTGCTTTGAGAGATGATAATTCAAATGTGGTAAGGGGCATAACATTTCTGTCACATGCCTGAGGTATTTGGCCAATCACAACCATTGACTGAAAAAAAAGATGGACGACGCCCGTTCGCTGATTCTTGAGTCTGCGCATTAGCGATTTCGGGACCAGTTCTGCGCAAGAGTGAGCAGGAAGTAAAGCCGCGAAATCAAGGCCCCGCCCCTCGCTCTGACAGAATGCGCATATCACAGCTGTCAATCATGATGTCACACCACTGTTTTTATATCATTAAAAAACTAACTAAAAACAAACTTATTTTAAAAACAAACACTTGAATTTACATCACAATGTAAAAAACTACAGTAAATGACAGAAACCATCTTCAGAAAAAAGATAATTGAAGTGTAATTAAATAGTTTAGTTGGTCTCAAGTCCCATTGAATAACATGGGGGAGGCGGGGTTTATGACCTATCCTAGGAGCAGTCACTGGGGACGTTTCGGCTTTACTTTTTAGGGCTTGTGTGGCATGCTTGATCACAACACACTGAATAGCTGGCCAATCAGAGCATACCGCACTTTTCAGAACAATGAGCTTTGTAAAAAAACAACGTGTTTCAGAAAAGCAGGGCATAGAGGAGCAACAATAATGTACGGTAGGTGGAAAAGAATGTGCTTAAACCGCGTAAACACATTGCATTACACCAAATACACAAATTAATGTTCTTTTTAGCAACGTCATATGATCTCTATGAAGGCAACATACACTGCATTCAAGCTATACAATTTTAACCCTACGTTTGTTACTGGTAGAGGTCCGACCCAAGAAAGCTTAATGCGTGCCTCGTTCACAGGTCAGGTTTAATATTAGCAGCCTCTGGTCTTGAGTAATTTAAATTAATGAGTAATGTTTTTGACGAACAGACCTGAGAAGACCCAAACTAACATGTGTGCATCAAGTGTTATGTGGATGAGGACGAACCCAAGTGCAGACAGATGTATATGAACAAAAAGACTTTTATTATATAATACAAACAGAAAACAAAACCCACGAGGGGGCAAAACAATGAAAACAGGATAACTATAAACAGAAGGAGTGAACACTAAACAGGACTAGATACAAAACTACACTGAAACACTAAACTGGATTACACTTAACAAAGAACTTGACAAAACACAACTATATATTACACTTGACTAGACTAGACTTTGGACAGCGTACTTACAGGACTTTGGAAACAATGCACAAGCACAGGACAACAAACACAAGGATCTTAAATAGAGGACAACTAATGAGGGCAACAGGTGACAGGAATTAAACAATAATGAGGAGGATGACAAGGGAGCGGGGTAAAAGAGACAAGACACTGGGAACACGTGGTCTAGTAAATCAATACTAAGACCACGTGAACCCACACAAAACATGGGTCTGTCATGATTCTGCCACAAGACTAGATTAAACAAAGGACAAGATGGCAGAACCATGACAGAATCCCCCCCTAAAGGAGCGGCTACCAGACGCTCCCCAGGGGAACACTAGACATGGGACAAGACAGACTGACAGATAGACAAACACCAAGAAAACATGACAAATATACACAGGGGCAGACAAGATAAAATAACAAGAGGGTTGGGGTGACACAATAAAAACAAACAAGGGAGGGGGGGCGGAGGCAAAACAGAGTTCATGTGAGGAAGTCCAGGTGGGGTGGAGCTGGGTGGGCAAGGGGTCTTGGGTTCAGGGGTAGTGGAGGGCTTGGGACGAGGAGTCCGGGCAGGCTTGGCGGGGAGCTTGGAGGCAACAGGCTTGGTTGGGGATGCAGGCTGGGAAAGGGGAACAAAAGGAGGCAAGGTAGGGTTCCAGGGCGTGGTAGGGGTAGACAAGGGAGCAGATGGGGGCGAGCCAGGACTCACAGGGTAGGAGAGAGAGTCAAGGGAGGACATGGAGACAGTAGCGGGGGACCAGGCAGACGAACAGGATGACAGTGCTGGGGAGGAAGCAACAGAAGGAGCTGGAGAGACAGGGGGCGCTGCGTCCGGCAGCGGAGACGAGACAGAGACAGGGGGCGCTGCGTCCGGCAGCGGAGACGAGACAGAGACAGGGGGCGCTGCGTCCGGCAGCGGAGACGAGACAGTGACAGGGGGCGCTGCGTCCGGCAGCGGAGACGAGACAGTGACAGGGGGCGCTGCGTCCGGCAGCGGAGACGAGACAGTGACCGGGGGCGCTGCGTCCGGCAGCGGAGACGAGACAGTGACCGGGGGCGCTGCGTCCGGCAGCGCAGACGAGACAGGGACCGTGACAGGGGGCGCTGCGTCCGGCAGCGCAGACGAGACAGGGACCGTGACAGGGGGCGCTGCGTCCGGCAGCGCAGACGAGACAGGGACCGTGACAGGGGGCGCTGCGTCCGGCAGCGCAGACGAGACAGGGACCGTGACAGGGGGCGCTGCGTCCGGCAGCGCAGACGAGACAGGGACCGTGACAGGGGGCGCTGCGTCCGGCAGCGCAGACGAGACAGGGACCGTGACAGGGGGCGCTGCGTCCGGCAGCGCAGACGAGACAGGGACCGTGACAGGGGGCGCTGCGTCCGGCAGCGCAGACGAGACAGGGACCGTGACAGGGGGCGCTGCGTGCTGCAGCGGAGGCTGCGCAGACGGCAGGGGCTGCAGCGGAGGCTGCGCAGACGGCAGGGGCTGCAGCGGAGGCTGCGCAGACGGCAGGGGCTGCAGCGGAGGCTGCGCAGACGGCAGGGGCTGCAGCGGAGGCTGCGCAGACGGCAGGGGCTGCAGCGGAGGCTGCGCAGACGGCGGAGGCTGCGCAGACGGCAGGGGCTGCAGCGACTGTGAGGTCAACCCCCTTCTCCTCCTCTTCCTTCTCGGGCGTGGTGCAGATGCGGTGGCAGGTGAGGTGAGGACAGTGGTGGGAGCAGCAGGCTCCGAAGAGGACCCCTCGGACGGCGACTCCCACGAAACCCTCCTCTCACGCTTACCACGAAGGTCAGGGGGCTGGACAGAGCTGGCAAAAACTGGAGTGGTGATTGCTGGGTCCTCCAGCGCCAGGACTCCCACGGTGAGACCCTCCGGGATGGCAGACAAAGGGATGGGACCAGCGGTTCTGGCTGGCTCCCTTCTAGAATTGACCCCGGGTCCAAACAGGAGAGGATCGTACCAGGTGGGACCCGGTTCAAGTACAACAGAAAAACTGCGTCCTCTCCTAGCGCAGCGACGGTACATCCAGTCCGCTGGGTTCTTAACTGGCTTGTGCATTCTGTTATGTGGATGAGGACGAACCCAAGTGCAGACAGATGTATATGAACAAAAAGACTTTTATTATATAATACAAACAGAAAACAAAACCCACGAGGGGGCAAAACAATGAAAACAGGATAACTATAAACAGAAGGAGTGAACACTAAACAGGACTAGATACAAAACTACACTGAAACACTAAACTGGATTACACTTAACAAAGAACTTGACAAAACACAACAATATATTACACTTGACTAGACTAGACTAGACTAGACTAGACTAGACTTTGGACAGCGTACTTACAGGACTTTGGAAACAATGCACAAGCACAGGACAACAAACACAAGGATCTTAAATAGAGGACAACTAATGAGGGCAACAGGTGACAGGAATTAAACAATAATGAGGAGGATGACAAGGGAGCGGGGTAAAAGAGACAAGACACTGGGAACACGTGGTCTAGTAAATCAATACTAAGACCACGTGAACCCACACAAAACATGGGTCTGTCATGATTCTGCCACAAGACTAGATTAAACAAAGGACAAGATGGCAGAACCATGACATCAAGTCCTTTTCCAACCCCTCCTCTGTTTTCCAAGAGCGCTCGCAATATTGTGTGTCTGGCGATTGGTTAAATATCATTGAGCCAGACCTGTCAATCAATTTTGTCGTTACCTTGGTGTCTTCTTCAGATAACAAAGTAAAGTAAATGGAGCAGCGGGCCAAATTGATTGCGGTTTCTTTCTGTCTGACAGGTGTGTGTGCGGTCGCCAAGTAAGATGTGATCCTGGATGAACATATTTTGAATAAATCTACAATTTGAGCTACTGCACAAGCTGTGATTGTTCACAACTATCCTAAAGCCATAAATTAAAGCTTGATAGTTACCATAGTGGGGTATAATGGCCCAAGCCATGGCAGCAGCGTAGATGCCTCCAAACATCCAGAACATACAGAGCCAGCTGAGGTGCTCACCACGCTTTTCTTGACACAGAAACTCAGAGTAATACGAGAAGACGATGGGTATAGAACCACCAATCCTGCAGAGAGAGAATCAGACGCATAAGACGGTATTGAGAAATCTGTGTGAAAAAGTATTTTTGCATGACTTGGTGATGCAGAAATGATACATCTCACTTTATATTAAGCATCCCAAACAAGAACATCAAATAACAGCAATAAATGCTTACTTTATTATGGTAGTTTTATTTGTTAATAAGTGCAAAAACTTTCATTTACCCCACACCAGAAAGCAGGCGGCAGAAAAGAAAGGAGCTGTATCCTTGAACAAACGAGGAGAAGAACGCAAAGACACTGTTGATGGAGAGAGATATAAGAAGAGTCTGTCTGCGCCCGATTCTGTCTGCCAGACCTCCCCATACGAAGGCACCAACCATCATACCCAGATACACAATGAGACCTGAGAGAGAGAGAGAGAGAGAGAGAGAGAGAGATGGAGAAAGTGAGAGAGAAAATCAATAACAATAACAAAATATACCATGCCAAATTAGGACTCTACGGTGTTACTCTGTACAGACAGTAAAACAACAGTTGGGTCAAATGACATCGACAATATGGATACATGATGCATACAAATAAAAAAATATTGCTTAGATGTTGCGCATTTTAGATTTTAGTTTATCATTGAAAATGAATTTGTGCTCCGACATATGGTGCAAATGCACTTTCGGCAACCCGAGTTCAAATCCCAGCTCGAGGTCCTTTGCCGATCCCATACCCCTCTCTCCACCCTGTACTTTCCTGTCGTTTCTCAATTACTGTCTATCAATAAAAAGGCAAAATGGCCCAAAAAAAGTTACTTTAAAAAAAGACAATGAATTTTGAGCATGAATATCCAAAATATGCAATTTGTCTAATGTTTTTCCTATTTGACATCAATATCAAACACAAGTCCAAAAGCCAGTAATGCAAAGTGATCGAAAGAATATCATGTAACATAAACATTAATGGTTGTTGCTTGAGTAACATGAGAATGTAAATAAAATACAAATGTGACAGCTTTGCTCTTTGAAATGCAAAATTTTTATTGTTTTTTAGGTGCACAAAATGTATGTGCTTTGTGCTTTTAAAGAGGATAAGGTCTGATTTAAAGAAGTCACACAGACTGCTGAACGCGAACACTGATTTTTCACAGCTCCACCATCAGTCGGTCATGTGACTGAGGGTGTGAACACAGACATGCGTCATCCGACAGTACCAGAGCAACTCCATGGCACCACATGGCATACCTACAAGCTTTCTGATTTTACACCAGTGTGTGAATCATCTAATGCAATATGAATACAATATAAACCCAATGTTATTGACACTTTTAGTGATTGGATGTTTCTTTGAAATATACATTTTGTATCTATGTTATTCATTAAAATTCTTAAATGAGAAATGAAAACGTAACAGTAAGTGACATAGAGTAAGAGCATTTCGTTAAAGTTATAGTCCACTTTTATAAAACAAATGTATATATATATATATATATATATATATATATATATATATATATTATTATTTATTTTTTGATACGTTTTGCTAGATAAGACCCTTATGGCACGAGTGGGGTAATTTAGAGCCCTTTGAAGTTGCACTGAAACACTGAAACTATAAACTGTTGAGGTCTAATAAAATCCACTAAATATGGTGAAAAATCCTGGAATGTTGTCCTCAACAAAACGTCGTTTTCTTCTCGACTGAACAGAAAAACATAAACATCTTGGATGACATTGGGGTAAGTAATTATTTTGTGTAGAATAACGCTTGATAATTTTTGTAGACTGACAACAAAACATTTGTGATTTTTTTTCTTATGCTGTACATTTTTCTTATGGTGCAAATTTTATGCTGTCCTGCAAAACAATTGTTAAAATTTCCAGCTTAACCAGCTGGTCACCAGCTTAGTCAGCCTGGGTGACATGTTAGATCAGCTTAAAACATCTAAGTATCTTATGTTGGATTTTTTTTATTTGTTTTAAGCAGTGTTTACACTGCTTTAGATAATGCTGCAAATGATCAGGCCACATTTTTTGGCGATGCAAGCTGTCAGCTCATCTTGTCCTCACAATGGGCTGACAGCCATGAAGATACAGTAGGCACATTACTGCAATGCAGTAGTAGGGTCTGTTATCTCACCCTGTCCTCTCTTGGGCCCACACAAACACACAAACCCTAAACACGGGAGATGCCCATAGCCAGGGCCAAATGCAAAAAAAACAGCACATGCTGTTTGCCAGTGACATTTGTATAAATACTTAGCACAGTTCTAGCACGTGTTGTTGATTTCATGCAGCGCTGCGCAAACCAAACGTTGATTATGATAACATCAAGGTATAGTTAGAATAAGTCAAGAACAATATTTATGAATGCTATCGCGGTACTTCGACGTCCTAATCTGGTCGCTCTGCCAGTCATACTCCACCAAAATGAAAACATTACACAACACTGCGCAGTTTTTAATGGCGATAAATTAAACACTCAATAAGAAATGTGCTATGTAAATGTGTTTGTAAGACTGCAAAGCTTTATGTTTAATTCTGCAGCTGTACGACCTTCAAATGCAGTGATGCAGGGCACATTTGTTAGGGAGACCTGAACAACCTGACAACACTAAAGACTTCTGCAAAGTTGTGCTATGATTTAACACCTGACTGCATTAATAAATGCTTTGGCTTATGATTGCGGTTAACCACACTTCTTGAATTTAAAGAGAAGGCCTGTGTTGTAGTGCTAACCCCCTAGATGCTGTGACTGTTGAGTGGGCGGGGCCACTTGCATTATGTCAGTGATGCAGGAAAGGGGAGGAGCTTGGGGCAGGTGCCTGGAGACGACTGACCTCCTCTTCCTCCTCAGAGAGAGAGAGAGAGAGAGAAAGAGCAGAGGGGGGAAGGGTGAGAGAGGAGGCTGTGATTCTCCCGCACAGTGACAGAAGAGCACACAAGCTTCAGGGTTGAGGATGTGAGGAAAAGAGAAAGTGGGGGAAGTGCTGAAAGGCTATTTATAGTGCGTTTTTTTCTTTTCTTTCTGCTAGTGTGGTGGGTGTCTCTCTGAGAAAAGTGTAGTGGACTGTGGAGGGTCTATGAAATCAGTTTTTCACTTTTATCCAGACTGGCATACCGTTT
Source organism: Paramisgurnus dabryanus (assembly GCF_030506205.2). Lineage (NCBI taxonomy): Eukaryota > Metazoa > Chordata > Actinopteri > Cypriniformes > Cobitidae > Paramisgurnus > Paramisgurnus dabryanus. The sequence continues at coordinate 5,314,034 of NC_133349.1, forward strand.
GGCACGTGGTGTGTTGCTGAGCTCTAAGATTTCACCTTCACTGTCTCACAGAGATGCTTCTCATTTCAAAAGAGCAAAAGAGGAACTCAGACATACAAGATCCTGTCAACCAGAGCTCTTATTGTATACATGTCTGTATGTCTGTCTGACAGTCTGTTTGTCTATCAGTCTATCTCGTGATGAATCAATATTTATAACTAATAAATACAGAATCTTTCTGTAGGCTCTCTCTCTCTCTCTCTCTCTCTCTCCATCCATCCATCCATCCATTCATCTATATAGTATGTCTGTCTGTTTGTCCAGTCGTCCATCAATCCATCAATCCATCCAGTGATTTAGCAATGATTATAATAAAGAAATACACAATCTATCTATATGTCTATCTATCTATCTATCTATCTATCTATCTATCTATCTATCTATCTATCTATCTATCTATCTATCTATCTATCTATCTATATAGTATGTCTGTCTGTCCAGTCGTCCATCAATCCATCCAGTGATTTAGCAATGATTATAACAAAAAAATACACAATCTATCTATCTATATGTCTGTCTATCTATCGTTCTATCATTCATTATATCTATCTATCTATCTATCTATCTATCTATCTATCTATCTATCTATCTATCTATCTATCTATCTATCTATCTATCTATCTATCTATCTATCTATCTATCTATATAGTATGTCTGTCTGTTTGTCAAGTCGTCCATCAATCCATCCAGTGATGTAGCAATGATTATAATAAAGAAATACACAATCTATCTATCTATCTATCTATCTATCTATCTATCTATCTATCTATCTATCTATCTATCTATCTATCTATCTATCTATCTATCTATCTATCTATCTATCTATCTATCTATCTATCTATATAGTATGTCTGTCTGTCTGTCTGTCCAGTCATTCATCAATCCATCTAGTGATTTAGCGATGATTATAACAAAGAAATACACAATCTATCTATATGTCTATCTATCTATCTATCTATCTATCTATCTATCTATCTATCTATCTATCTATCTATCTATCTATCTATCTATCTATCTATCTATCTATCTATCTATCTATCTATCTATCTATCTATATAGTATGTCTGTCTGTCTGTCTGTCCAGTCATTCATCAATCCATCTAGTGATTTAGCAATGATTATAACAAAGAAATACACAATCTATCTATATGTCTGTCTGTCTATCTATCGTTCTATCATTCTATCTATCTATCATTCTATCTATCTATCTATCTATCTATCTATCTATCTATCTATCTATCTATCTATCTATCTATCTATCTATCTATCTATCTATCTATCTATCTATCTATCTATCTATCTATCTATATAGTATGTCTGTCTGTTTGTCAAGTCGTCCATCAATCCATCCATCCAGTGATGTAGCAATAATTATAATAAAGAAATACACAATCTATCTCTTTGACTGTTTGTCTGTCTGTCTGTCCGTCCGTCCGTCCGTCCACCCACCATACATCCATCCATCCATCCATCCATCCATCCATCCATCCATCCATCCATCCATCCATCCATCTATCTATCTATCTATCTATCTATCTATCTATCTAATTATCTAGTATATCTGTCTGTCTGTCTGTCCAGTCGTCTCTCAATCCATCCTGTGATTTAGCAATGATTGTAACAAAGAAATACACAATCTATCTATCTGGCTGTCTATCTCTCTGATTGTCTGTCTGTCTGTCTGTCTGTCTGTCTGTCTGTTTGTCTATCTATATGGTACGTCTGTCTGTCCATCCGTCCATTAATTCATCCAGTGATGTAGCAATGATTATAACTAAGAAAAACACAATCTATCTGTCTGCATGTCTATCAGTATGTCTGCCTGACTGTTGGTACATCTACCTGTCTGTCTGCATATCTATCGTTTTATCGGTCATTCTATCTAGGTACATCTATCTAGTATGTCTGTCTGTTTGTCCAGTCGTCCATCAATCCATCAATCCTTTCGGTGATGTAGCAATGATTATAATAAAGAAATACACAATCTATTTATATGTCTATCTATCTATCTATCTATCTATCTATCTATCTATCTATCTAACAGCATTTCCTCTCTACATTGCCTCATTCATTGTATGTCAACCCATCAGCAGAGAAACATGCAGGTTGACTGTTGGGTGCAGCGAGCAGAAAAACGCGGCAGGCGATCTCATCCCACACATCCACGCTGATGAATATGATTGGTGCGTGTCATGTTACAGAGACTCAAGCATTTGTGCTGCAGAGCCGCAGCTGCATGTGCATGGAAATAGAAGGCACTAGGACCCAGCAGAGATCTCTGGTGTATGAGTCAGGACTGTTTTGTAACCAGGGCCCGGCTCCCCAATGGCACAGAAACACACATGCACGCAATCTGAGACCAAAGCAGAATGTATCAATGAATAAGCACTGATTTGACCATGCAAGCAAAAATAAACAGTGAGAATAGACAAAAGAAGATGATAACAGCAGCCTGTGTGAATGCATCGGTACATCATATAACAAAAGTGTTTTTTACATAAACAGTACTGTAGGTATTCAACAACAATACCAAATCTATGTATCAGTTACTGGAAACCTTGTATTGATCGAGCACAATCCTGAGTGATGTCCTCCTCACAGAACACAGACATTAGGATAAGCTATGAAGCACAATGTACTCTATTGTCAGTTAATTATAGCTCAAGCTGCGTCAATGCTGGGTTTGGTTTGAACGATGGGGGATTGTGTGTCCTCGCTGGATGGACTGACAGATGGTGTGTTGGGCACGAGATAACAGTGGAAAATGCCCTTAAGAAATATATTGGTGATTTCAAACGATTAATCTTTCACAGGCATAAAACAATATCAGGCATACTGTATTTACAGCATACTTTCACCTTGTTGGCTTACTTTCTGGGAGACTGCTGAGATAAGCTTACTTTAGGATTTGTACATTATATTAAAGTCAAGTCAATCTTGAAAATTGTTTCTAAGGACATTGTTAAAAAATGTATTGCTGAAGCACGGCACAAAGACTGTAAACTATGTAGTACTGAATTGCAGAGTTAGGTCGTTAAACAGTTTTTGGTTTAGTGCTAACAGAGGACACGCCCCCAGATTTCATAGAGCAAAAACCACACGGATGAGCTGTTCTTGACTTACCCAGCATCCCTTTGTTAGGTTCAGACAAACACATGTCTTTCTCAGCACTGGGCAGTACAAAGCCCACTACGAAGATCTCCACGCCATCCGCCATTAGGGCCAAACCCAGCACAAAGTAAAGGGACCACTGGAAACGGCCATGGCCACACTCCTGCAGGATGGTCTCGTACTGTTGGGCCAACTCCTCCTGATCCTTCCTCCTTTCCCCCTCATACTGCGCAATGTCCCGGTACTGCGACTGTCCCACGCCTCCCACCTGTCTGTCCCCCTTTTCCACCGAGTCATTTCTGGGGATGCCCTGGTACTCGCCCTCGTAGATCTCGTCGTCTTCATCGTGACCTTCTGTGGAGTCGCTGTGAGCCCCTTCGTCGTCATTGGCCCTGCTGTTGCTACGGTAATAGCTGCCATCCTGGGCCTGCACGGGGTAGTCGTCATCGTCGTCATCCTCTTCGAAGCGAGTATAAGAGCGCTTGGTGTACTCGTCGCCCACTTTGTCCATATGGCGACCAACTTTTTTACCCGCTTGCCTTTTCACTTCTTTGGCAATGTCCTTAGCGCCTTTAATGAAGGCCGTACGGTCTCTGTAACCCTCATCCATGGTTGAAAGTTGTGCGTTGAGAGCTGAAACTGGGTGTCAAGAGCTGCCTGTTTGCATGTAGTTAAGTAAAACTGGACTTAAGTTCAGGACCTTGGAGAGCACCAGACGCGCCTCTACTAAAGCTCGATCTGGAAATACAGAAGAAAATCTGCTGTTAGTCAAGATACCACAGAGAGACACTCTAACAATACAACATCTATTCATCAATATATACAGTTTCATTCATTAAATGGCCTTTTAATACATTTTACAAAACAATATCATCATATCCAGATATATTTTGCTTAAAGCAGCCTTAACTGACTGTGCATTATGACACTTTCATGACAATGAATGATATATAAGTATTTATACATCATGGTTAGATTTATTGTGCTCGTGATAGCATATACAATATACACTGGTATGGCATATACTGTATCAATCTTAAAATAATGCAACACATTGAATTTTGTTTATAACATGGCACTCTAAAACGCTTGATTCTGTTTGGTAAGTCGCAACTTTTCAATATACGTTATTAGTGATAGGACAATATATTGCAGAGGCTGATATATTGGCCGATTTCAATTTTTCTATTACTTAAATTTGATGTCTGTAATAAAAAAGACACTCAGTGTCACTAAATGTAAAGCCAAAGTCTGACAGACCGTTAAATGATCAATGATTATTCACTTTTTAACATGTTGTGTCACACACAACAACACACTAGTTTAACACATTTATTCAAAAAGTACCACCCAAGTAGCAGTGCTTCATCTTCTGAGAATATAGTTCCCAGTATGTATACGGTTAAAAGATGGCTGTGTCTCATATCACCTTGTCATTTGTACACAGTGTGACTATACAAATCACAACACATAAATAGGAAAATGTTCACGTTATTTTGTCACTTATTGGGAGCAGTATGCTAGCTGGAGCCATTCACTTCCATTCTTTGTGCTAAGCTAAGCTAGCGGGGGCTGCGTCAGACAGACTAACAGCACGCACGGAGATGAGAAAGGTATGGATGGACTTATCTAACTTTGGGGGAATCGGTGAATAATCTAAATTCCCAAAATGTGGAAGACACTTGTTGCGGTGTTCTGTATGTCGGGACAATATATGGAGGTATTTCCTTTTTTTGGGAACATAATAGGATATAATTTTAGGAACGCTATCATTGAGAAAATACAACCATATGAAACCGTTTGTATTTGTTTATCACATCGATGTCATAGATGATCTACTCGGTCAAAGGTTCTTCAAAGAAACATTTCTTTCTTTAATTTTACTACTAAAATCAGTGTAGGTTATTTTAGTATTTAAATATTAGTATTTAAATTGTAAAGATTTGTATCCCCAATGCCACCTCCTGTTGCAAACAGGTACAGCAATCTTTGTGACCTTTCTTTTCCTAGCACACATTGTAGAGGACAACTTTAAAAAACATTTTTTAAGAGGACGATAAAAATGTTCCCAGAGGAAATTCATAAAACCATCACTGCGTTGTCTTGTACAATCTGTTGAAATTGGTCTGGATCCAGTTATTGCGTTAATAATCTAATATGCATAATTGAGTCACATTTATAACATCTCAGGAGAAATACTTAGCTCTAATGCACGCCTAAAAATCTGTATAGAAATCTTTTACTGCACAAATCGAAAATGGGTGACGTAGTTGTGGGAATACAGTTCGCCCCCTGTGTGGTGGGGAATTAACGAAATGCAATAGGAAAAATATTGTAAACAACCGCAATATAAGGGCAATAGTGTCTCTTTGTTGTGTATTTCTCTCTGAAAAAAATTCATCAGCCGTGCAGCAGCAGCCACATCAACCTGTGTCTCTGAAGATAACAAGTTGGTCAGACATTCGCCTCTCAGCGACTGACAAAAAGGCAATGTCTGATGCGCCAGTACTGCTCAACACCTAAAACATGCCTAGAAAAAGAGCTCATGTGATGGACTGATGGTTGTAAAACTATAAATATCTATAAAGGTGAATCTGGGAAACTATGACCTCATCAGATGTTATGATTGGTCCAGTGAGGATATGGCCCAGTTGGGAGCTGTGGTTGGATCTGTCTTATGCCCTCAATTGTGGTTGTACATTCTCTAGACATGTAGACAAATCTTTCTAGTTTACAGATCTGGCGAGAAAATATTAAATCGGCCGTCTTACTATACCATCTGAGACCTGGCATACAATTATCTTTGTTTGTGTTATGGCTGATGTCTTTAGCAAAACATAATCAATACATGTGAGCTCCGAAGCAATGACATAACGTAAAAGTGAATCATCAACATTGTGGCCAAGAAAATAGGGGAAAAATATACAGAATACTCCTTTCACTAACTAAGACATAATTGCCACAGCCATTCAGATATCAGACATTTACAGGTTGTTAGGGGAAAAAAGGTTTGAAATACTATTAGGGTATAGCTCTCCAAAAATATGAAAATTCTGTCATCATTTATTTGTCCGTAAATGTCATTTGAAACCAAGTGATTTTTATTTTTCCTTACAGTGAAATTGGGTGGTGACCTTGGCTGCCATACCCTATAAAAAACAAAAGTAACAAAGCACAGTATCATAAAAATACCATTTATTACTTTTGTGCTATACCATCTGAAGCCTCATGATACCTTTTTGTTATAGTTGTTATTCACACCAATGTGATCTGATATAGTGGAATGAAAGAGTTACAGTACATAACTTAAATCATAACGTTTTGGCTTTTTATACAAACTAAAATTATTATTTTTTTTAACCCAGCGTTGGGTCAAAAAGGGACAAGCACAGCCTCTTGGTTTGTAATTTAACCTATGCTGGGTTGTTTCAACCCGAAATGTTGGGTTGATTTCACAAATTTTTGGGTCTAATCTAAATATTTTTTTGAGTTATTTAACCTAACGGTTGAGCTTGTTCCTTTTTGACAGACGTGGTTTTATTGTCTACATGTGTTGTATGGAAAAGAGCAAACCCTTCCTTAAATGCATATCCAGAGACCCACAATGTCATTATTGCATAATTTTGGAAGCTGTTTAATGACAAAACATAACAACATATGCTTTATTCTATCATTAATGAAGAATGAAGACAGTTTTACAAAAATGAGGATGTTTAGAGATCTGTGTATTAGACAAACACTATAAATGCTGGGTTAACAACAATGGGTTAAAACAACCCAACATAAATTAATTACAACCGGTTGCAGGTTCAGTCCTTTATGACCCCCTTTATGACCCCACACTGAGTCGCTAAAAATCCATATATGTATATGATTGGCGAAACATTCATGAATTTAAAGGTCAAACCCTTTTATTTTCCATGGAAGACACAACAGGTTTGGAATGGCATACAGGTGGGTTTTTAATTATAATGTCAATTATTCCTCTAAAACCCATCAATGACATTCAATGTCAAGCCACATGGACCTGTAAATAGCCTGTGTCATTAGTCCTGCACATTCACCGTGGCTCTGTTTCAGTATGAAGACATGGTAACCGTTTCCCCCGCAGATCCAAAATATCTCTATTCAGGACGGCTATAGCTCCATGTAGGAGCAGTGATGTGTGTGAGATGGTTGTGCTGGGAACAGCAACCTTTCTCTAGGTGGAATGCTTGCATTTCAATCAGACTCAGACAGGAACATATGTCAGCAATATAGAGAAGAACAGAAACTAGTAGCTCTGTGAACCAAAGCCAGGCCAAATCGTGATTAAAGGAAACAAGTGTCTTCCAGCAATTTAATGACATCATCATCCAAGGAGTGACAGAATTGGTGGAAAACAATAATTGATACCATAAAATATAAATTATAAAACGGGCAGTTCTGGTTTTTCATTCTGATTGGTTGAAACGCGTTCTAAGCCGTGATAAAATACCCCGGTAAACCCACAGTTCAGACCGCATTGCAGAAGTATCACTGCTTCACTGTTGCTGCGTACTGATTTATGAAAATAAACACCATAGTCTTTAACCATATTTTTATTTTGTCTACAATTGCACAATTATAGCGATACATGTCAATAAATATTGTTGAGTCATCTAATCAATAAAGAGAGAACGCTCCCTGAGGAGTTTCTACCCTTAAATTCATATTTCCGCTATCTATGGGTGGCGATCTTACCCAACTTAAACACGGACGCATTCACTCAACACTAAAAACAGCGTGTTTTGATCAGGCTCTGAATCTGATCTCTTACAAAAGTTACTCACATAAATGGAATTATCTCCACTTTTAGCTAAACAATCTGAGAGGTGATAAGAGAACAAATGAAGGTAGGATGAAACTTTTTTTGTTGTTGTTTGAAAGCGGATGGTCTGTTCTTTCATTTGATATTTTATGTTTATTTAAAGAAGATAATTTTTCTGAAGGCATTAAACTAAAACTGGGTGGCAACTTAAAAAAAACGCTGACGGGGAAAGAGTTAAGCATGCTTCCAAGCATATTTGATCATCACTTCAGCAATTGCACGATATAAATGTTAATGTATAAATTAGATGAATGGTGATTTATAAAATCTTAAATCATATTTTCATTGTGTCTTTCCTGCATTTGTGTTGGTTGGGAACTGCGCTCTGTTTCAGTCACACTTGATTCTGAGGAACTACTTTGTTTGGCGGAAGAGTAATATTTGTACTAATATAATTACAGCTTATTTGTGTTTTATAAAATCCCGCTAACGATATGCATATGAAGTAACCATTTTATAAAAGCAATAACCCCCGCAAAGCAGTGGCGCTACAGTGCATTTTATAACAGCTAAGGGGTTTTTAAAATGCACTGTTATAAAATGCACTGGTAACCCACTGCTTCTTGGGGCTTATTGCTTTATTCATTAACTGATTTGCTCATTCTCACTGATGTTTGTGTTAACTCCCAAAAGACGATGGTGTGTGTGCAAACGCTGTCTATTGCCTTTGTCTGATAGTTTGTAGTGCATGCGCTTTCGTACCACGGACCCTCCTGATGACGAAAAATAACGACATGTGGACGGCGCGCGGACAACCTTCGGTTTAAGAATGAATTTATGTTTATAATGTATGACAGCAACTTCTTAAGGCAATTTCTACAAATCAGAGGAGCATTTATAAAACCATACAACAATATTTTACAGACATTAATCTCTCTGTCCAGGGGAAACACCAGGGATTATAAAGTCACCACTGTGTTTTCTGGTTATCTGATATCATGTTACAGTACTTCTGTAAACTGGCTAATCTCTGTAAAATGATAATCCATAAAGCAGATGTTTAGGATTACACTCTAAAAAAACAAACGGTGCTATATAGCACCAAAACAATTGCTTTGGATCGTAACGATAGAAGAACCATTTTAGTGCCATATAGCACCGGTGAAGAACCAGTGAAGCACCAGTGAAGCACCAGTGAAGCACCAGTGTAGAACCATATAGGGGCCATATAGCACCACATATGGTTCTACATAGCACTATATGGTTCTACACAGGTGCTTCACTGGTGCTTCACTGGTTCTTCACCGGTGCTATATGGCACTAAAAATGGTTCTTCTATCGTTACGATCCAAAGCAACTGTTTTGGTGCTATATAGCACCGTTTGTTTTTTAGAGTGTAGAGCTCGGATGGTTTGCTGGGTCACATCAAATGATTTTAAAAGCTGCTTATCAAAAATCAATGGTTTATTAAATATAATATTGAACATATTTTATATACTATTAACTACACTAAGGGCCAGATTTACTAAACGGGGCAAATTAGCCTGATAGCGCTATTCCAAAAAAACGCAGATGGGAGAGGTAATATCTGTGTCTTGTTTACTAAAAGGTGCAAATTAAATAACACAGGTGCAACAGGTGATTTCCATAATGACCAACGCAATCTATTAAGAGCAGCGCAAATTAGTTTAGTGTCGAAAATAAGCAGAGCTGATGAGTTAACGCATGATGTGCTTGAGTTCAGCACCATGGACAGCACAGCTAACAAAGCCATAATACTAATTTATTGAAGGTTTACAACAGGGTTCCCCAAATCTTACCCTGGAGGGCCGGAGCATTGCAGAGTTAAGCTCCAGCCCTGATCAAACACACCTGAGCAAGCTAATCAATGTCTTCATGATCACTAGAAGATCACAGGTGGGTAAGTTTGATTAGGGTTGGACCTAAACTCTGTAAGTGCTCCGGCCCTCCAGGGTAAGATTCGGGGAACCCTGGTTTACAAAAAGTTTTGAAACACCTGGTATTGTGTGACTTCTCCTGGCGACTCCTCTTTTATTTCCTCCAGCAAATAAAAACATGGCTTGGCAAACAATATTTATGAATAATTATGTTATTCTGCCATTCCAAATAAACTCTCACATGTTAAAACAATCCTCTGCCTTGTACCACTCGCTCTCTGATGCCTCTTCTATCAGCTACAATTTCAGCTATTTCAAGCAGAAAATGATTTGAGCTATGCTTTTTTTCGGCATTAAATAATAGCGCAAACACTAGTCTTAACACATTAGTAATATTAGTAAATTGCGTTGTGTGAATCAATTAAATAATCTTCCAAAAATTTTGCTTCTGAAAGGAAATTCCTAGAAATGCATATGCAATAAAGATGAAAAATAACTAGACCACACACTAATTATCCGCTGCAAGTCTTTAGTAAATCCCGACATTGTTATTTAAAGCCAAAATGATGGTTTGTGCTGGCGCAAGCTGTTAGTAAATCTGGCCCTAAATGCTAAGTTATTCCAACCCAGCGTTGGGTCAAGGGACAAACCTGAATTTTTAACCCAACAGGTTGAATAAAAATAACCCAGCATTTTTTTTATTTATTTTTTAGTAAACACTATATTGTACAACTCGGTCCATTACTGGCAATATTATAAATCCTTTATATGTTACCCTAGTGAATAACCCTATTAACTACCTCATTTGCTTATGACTTTTATTCATGTAAATATTCAGAACGTAATTACAGTCTTTACAATAGCCCTTCAGGAACAATACAAGCTGACTCACCTAACTTATCTGGGTATTAAATCCACATTATGAACATAAAAGCTAATAATTATTTACCAGACAGCCACATGTACAACGTTCTCACAAGTAATTAAATACACTAAACACAGACTCATCCACAAGAGGATATCTGATTTACCTTGCCTTTTATATAATCTTGGGCAGAGTAAGGAGGACTATGATGGATGAAGCAAATAGAAACAGTGTAACTGTAATTCAGCAACTTCAAAACCTAGAGCATGCATGAATCATGTTTAAACCCCCAAATAAACAGAACAAAGAAATTACATAGACTCTTTAAAATAAAGTGCTGAAAAGGTTCTTCACAGTGATGCTACATAATATATATAATACAGTCTTCAAATTGAGGGGGGCCGGGGTGGTCCGGGACCTCCTATAAGCATTGACGGACCCCCCATAAAGCACAAAAATAAAAATTAAGAAGGTCCTGTGGTTTTTATTAAAGGTGACATAGAAAGATTAAACATAAGTATTTATTCTTGTTATGTGATGATTTGAAATATAGACAACAATATTTTGGTTGGGTAATGCCTTAGAAGCTTCCTAAAAACCTCTTTCAGAAAGCTATATTAGAGTGGGGGGTTTTGCACCTATTTGGCATCCCTTTGGGCTTAACTGGCAACCTCATTATATAGATGCATTTTACGTAACATGTATCCATTGTTCAGATTGGGCCATTGTCTGGTAGACATTTCTAAAGGAGGAATCGATATGAAACGGAGATGTTCAGAATGTTTAGCACTTCCGTATGTTCGTGAATGCGGGTAGACTACCGTTATTCAACTAAGGCAAGGTAAAAACATACTTTCATTCTCTGTCCCCTTTAAGATTAAAATACAACATGAATTTAAAACTCTTGTGCTGCGCTGCCACAAAGCAATACTTTCAATTATTTGCCCCAAATTTCACAATAAATTAATTCAAAAGATTTCTGTCTGAAATAAATGAAATAAACTCTCAAGTGCGCCTCACGCTGTTTTCCGGAGAAATTGACAGATTGTTAGATTAAGGATTGGGTTAGGGGCTTTTAAAAAATTCTTCTCAAATTATTATTTCACATTAATTTGAGGGGTTAAATTGTTAGGGTTTGCGTTAAATGTAATTTGGGGTTTCTTTGATTAAAAGTTGATACAGGACCCACAAAAAAAAAATTTGATCCAGGATCACATCTAACTTTGTGAATTACAGCGACCCTATAATAATAATAATAATTCCTTACATTTATATAGCGCTTTTCTCAGTACTCAAAGCGCTTTACATATGAACAGGTGAATCTCCTCAACCACCACCAATGATGGGGGACTTGGCCAGGGGGGCCTAACTAGGGGACCCCCATAATCTTAAACATAATTTGAACACTAAATTATGTTAAAGGTGACATATCATGAAAATCTGACTTGTTTAAGTGCTATAATTGGGTCCACAGACACAGTACTTCTATCAATCTAGAAAATGTGAAAAGATCAACCCAGTAACTTAGTTTTGGTAAACCATTCTCTGCAAGCGTGTGGAAAAAATAGGTCATTGAAATTTGGCTCCCCTTGTGATGTCAGAAGAGGATAATATGCTCTTTAACCTGCACTATCCAACTACGGCACTGTCATTTAGTGCAGAGATCAGCTCATTTGCATTTAAAAGGACACACCCAAAAATGTGAGGTTTTTTTGGCACATTGGCACAATTTTGCTCCCACCTACAAAGTGGCAATTTTAACATGTTATATTAAATTATCTCGGGTGTATTTTGAGCTAAAACTTTACATATGTACTCTGGGTACACCAAAGATTAATTTTACATTTTTAAAAAGTCTTGTAAAATGTCCCCTTTAAAGCATACATGCTTTATAAATATAAATATTTCAGATACTGGGCTTGACAACAGAAGCCTTGAGTAAATGGATTGGGAATGGCTTTGTTAAAATAGAGGAGGAGCTACAGTAGTTAGAAAGGTCCCTCTCTGAAAAGGGCAGAGGCACTGTGAGTCACATTAGCCCTGGAACAAATCTCTCAACGTGCGCTGTCACCATGGCCACAGTCACTCCTGCCTCTGCTACATCAGCAACACCCAGCATCCATTTTAGCCCAAAATAATCCAGTGTGAACATTTGGAAGGATATTGTCAATGCGGCATCCTGTTAAATACAGGAAGTCTCCTAATCTATACATTAAATGTTGGTTAGTTTTATTAAACTTGCAAAACGCATCATTTGGAATTGCAGCGGTTCACGCGGACACATCACAAATCATAAAGAACATTAAAACTGAGATACACTCTGTATAATAGCAGGGAAACAGTCTTGGTAGATGCATTGTGTGTAGTGAAGCCCACAGGATAAAGATTTTCTTATATATAAGTGCAAGGATTATTTGGGGAGAGATTATGATTCACTTTACAGCCTGAACAAAATGCAGTTTAAAGAGACCTCCTATAAACCCTAAGGATATTTGGATTCTTATCTTGGGGGGGGGTTAGACCCGTAGACCACTTTATTTCGAAAACAGGGATTACAATTTTTGCATTTTCTTCTTGGTTCAGTTCACTTTCACATAGCAAAGTATTAACAAAATTTAAAGTGTCCTTTCGTAGGTTAGGTTTTCTGTACTGTGATCATAGGAAGTCAAACAGGTCAATAGCCTTTATAATCTATCTGTAAATACACAGCGGTAATGTATAGATTTCTGTTCAAACACAAGCAAACACAAATATTTTACAAATGGCTCTACTTCCACTGTATGTGTAAAGGCAAATTCTCTGAGGTCCTGCATCTTTGATGTTTTACAGATTTTTTTCCAGGGTCAATTCTGTACTGCAGTACTTTTACACAGTGCTCGAATTGAGGGGGGGCTGGGGGGGATCCATGACCCCCCATAAGGCATTAGGTACCCCCTATAAGAAGTCAAAATTATACTTGGGGGGGTCCCCTAAGATATTTTTATAGTAAAGATAATGCTGACAAACCCGTTTTATTTTTTTCTATAAATAATCTAGTTAGGGTCTGTACATTTTGGATTGCTTTTCCTTGTATCGATGTTTCATAAATCATACATTTGCATCTAAAGGTAGTAATGTGTTGCCGTTTTGGGTGTGCTGCCCAAAATGTCATGGTGGGGACCCCCCATAAGACTTGATTCAATTCGAGCACTGCTTTTACATCAGAGATGATAGACAAAAATGTGTTTTCTGGTAAAACCAACTGAGATGATTTCAATCATATTGTCAGTTAATTACTTTAACTAATGACAGATGACCTGCAATGTGTGAATGAGCAAACAAACTTAGTGACAATTCTGTTTGTCATTCGTGAATGAGTTCTGATAAAACATCAGCACGGGCTGAGATCAGAGATAAACGCTCTCGCCGTCACAGACACTCGTACACACACTTGTGAAGCTGTTCTCTCTCTTCTTGCCTTGCACACATCACTCCTCTGAGAATTCCTCTCAAGGTTACACAGAAAGCTCAATGCAGCGCATGATGATTGAAAAACTACTGCAATCCAGAGCAGCTGGCCATTTATGTGAAGTCACCACTGGACTGCTTAACTACAGCAGAACCTACAAATCAATTCACATTAGAAGAAACCTCTGAAGTCATCCAGGTGCTTTCTGCCACTTAAACATTTGATTTGTATAGTTTTGGAACCCATTCAGCCAATCTCCAGGTCTGGCCATACCACTTTTAGCATAGCTTAGCGTAATCCATTGAATTTGATTAGACCATTAGCATCCCGCTCAAAGATAACCAACATTTGACTCTTCTGTAGTTACATCTTGTACTAAGACTGACAGAAAATTAAATGTTACGGCAGCAAAGTCTTTGATTATTATGCCAGAATGAGAGTATAGTTCCTAGCCATATCTGGCTAGCAAATCGCAACTTTTATTTTCTGTTGGTCTTAGTACACGATGTAACTACAGTAGAGTCAAGTTTTATTTTGGTTATTTTTGAGTGTGATGCTAATGGTCTAATCAGATTCAATGGTTTATGCTAAGCTATGCTAAAAGTGGTACCACCTGGAGATCAGCTGAATGGATTCCAAAACAGTAAAAATCAAATGTTTAACTCTAGGGTAGTTTTTCCTTTAAAGCTTTGGGAAAGTCAGTGTAATAATGGTATCATCCTATTAATACCTTTGTTTCATTCTTCCGAAGTAAAGCTTTGCATCTATGAACCCATGTTTGGGATAAAAATGGACAACCTCTATCATTGGGTTTAAACTAACCTTTGATGTGTTATTTTAGCCCATGGTTAGGTCAAATATGGACATTTTATAGTTAATTTCACCTATAACAGTTTGTACATATTTTACCCAACCTCAATCCTAGTGTTTTTAGATTGTACTAGCATACATATCTACATTTACGCTCATTAAAGGAATATTCAATTTTCTTAAAAGAAAAATCCAGATAATTTACTCACCACCATGTCATCCAAAATGTTGATGTCTTTCTTTGTTCAGTCCAGAAGAAATTATGTTTTTTGAGGAAAACATTCCAGGATTTTTCTCATTTTAAAGGACTTTAATAGAGCCCAACATTTAATACTTAACTCAACCCTTAACAGTTTTTTTCAACGGAGTTTCAAAGGTCTATAAACGATCCCAAACGAGGCATAAGGGTCTTATCAAGCGAAACGATTGTCATTTTTGACAAGAAAAATAAAAAATATGTACTTTAAAACCACAACTTTTCGTCTAGGTCAAGTCCAGCGCGACCTAACGTAAATGCGTAGTGACGTAGAGAGGTCACGTGTTACATATATAAAACGCACATTTTCAGACCATTTTAAACAATAAACTGACACAAAGACATTAATTAGTATCAGTTGACATACAACAACGTAGGAACGGTCCTCTTTCAAGACGCTTGTAAACACTGGGGCGCAGTTTCGCGTTCGTCCTCTGTGACCTCTCGACGTCATTACGTATTGCGTGGGGTCAGCTGGCGCATCACGACTGGATCTACATGACGAGAAGTTGTGCTTTAAAAGTGTATATTTGTTATTTTTATTGTCAAAAATGACAATCGTTTTGCAAGATAAGACCCTTATGCCTCGTTAGGGATTGTTTATAGTCCTTTGAAACTCCGTTGAAAAAAACGTTAAGTGTTGAGTTAAGTATTAAATGTTGGGCTCTATTAAAGTCCATTAAAATTAGAAAAATCCTGCAATGTTTTCCTCAAAAAACATAATTTCTTCTCGACTGAACAAAAAAAGACATCAACATTTTGGATGACATGGTGGTGAGTAAATTATCTGGATTTTCTTTAAAGAAAATGGACTAATCCTTTAAGATTTACATTTATTTTGAGTAGCTACTGTATAGTACACACCAAAAGATAATCGGGCTGATTTTGGGACGATTTCCCCCCTTCCGATAATCCTAGCTATGTACTGATTATCTTGATGGTTCTACAGATTATCTTATCAGATTTTCCCTTGGTGTGAGGTGGGTTAAGAGTGTCCGAACCTGATCGGAAGAATGTCGGATCG
Source organism: Paramisgurnus dabryanus (assembly GCF_030506205.2). Taxonomy (NCBI): domain Eukaryota; kingdom Metazoa; phylum Chordata; class Actinopteri; order Cypriniformes; family Cobitidae; genus Paramisgurnus; species Paramisgurnus dabryanus. The sequence continues at coordinate 5,330,274 of NC_133349.1, forward strand.
TAAATATTAAACATGTTTAATATTGATCAGAGTGTGGGGGGACCCCGAAAAACAATGCACGCACGCTCTTGAGATTATCACGTGAAACGAAACAATATCCATTCATAAACTTGTACAGACCATGTTCCCGCGGTCTCCACGACTTCACCCAAACCTTTCTTTGAATTTTCTATAAAACTCATTCTAAACACTATAATTGAAATTTCTTCCTGCATATCGTCCGCCATGCTTATTCTGAAGTCTCGCAAGATTTTGCGAGATTTCCTGTGTTCACAGTTGAGACTCTGGTTGAAAATCTGTTTGTGTGTGGTGTGCTGCATTTGAAACATTATTGCACACCACAAACAATAGGAGCAAAACGGTTAAATCTAGGATTTTTATCCTCATGTTTTTGGTCTATCACATTTTGAAAATCTTATAAGTTTAAAAAATATTTTTGTGTGTACCCAAAATAAACTAATTTCACTCTTTAAAGAGATGGTTTACCCAAAAATTCATTTTCTTATCCTCATGTTGTTCTTAACCTGTATAAATAAATTTATTTCTGATGAACACAAAAGAAGATATTTTGATAAATGATGGAAAGCACAGAAAAACAAATATAATGGAATTCAATGGGTACTGCATGCATGCTTACCATCATTTCTCAAAATATCTTCTTCACTATGTATCACAATAATTCCGTAATATTTGTTTTTCGTACTATGAAAGTCAATGATTACAATCAGCTAGTGTGCTTACAAACATTTATCAAAATAAATGAAATTCATTCAGGTTTACAACATTATGAGGATGAGAAAATGATGACAGAATTTTCATTTTTGGGTGAACTAGCCCTTTAACTGTAATAGCACTGTCAACTAGCCCTTTAACTGTCAATAGCAACATAAAGACATGAGGGGCAAACATATGGGCACTATAAGAAGAGGGCATCAAAATCATGGCTGCGCTCAAGCTACCATCCTACAAATGGATTGGTGTGCCCTTGTCTTTATTAATACTAGCAAACATAAAGATCTCCATATGCTGTCAATACCGCCAGAAAGCTCTGCAGTCCTACCATTCCTACTACAGTAAAGCCCATGCCATATGCTCTGCTTATATTATCAGTAACACTCATCATTGAATGCAATTAATCAACAGTGATGCCTACTGCCAGTGTTTTTTTTTATGTATTATATGTACTGATATGTACAGTTAATGTACAGATGTAGCAATATACTGCGAATTTTCCAGTTGAAGCATTCAAATCTAATGACAAATGCTGTCGTGACAAGATTGAATAAAATCAGCAATGGGACAAACCATCATGTAGACTAGTATACACGCGCGCGCGCACACGATACATGTAGGTTTCCTTTCTACACGTCTGCTGCAAGGTCATTTTGATGCTTCAAGATATCACACGCTACAAATATCAAGTTCCCGCAAATTTTTAACGATTAATTAAATGTAGAAAATATGGATCCATAATGGCAGATCCAAACTGGAAAATGGAAACCTCTCATTATTCCGACACATATTGGGTGAAGGGGCGAGGCTTAATCCACGTTTATGTCTCTATGGAAATCTTACATCAATTGCCCTTTTAATCTTTATTTTAACCCATGCCAAAAAACTCAAAAAAAACAAAAACATTCATTATATGCACTACATAATGTGATAGCCTTAATTATTCGTTCTGAGCGCAAGATACTGCGCATCTGAGGGAAAAATCTGCATCGTAAAAATGACTTTAAATGTTTTGATGAATAAACCGTGTTAAATGATAAAACTGCATAAAATATCATATTTATATCCTTTATGCTATCCTATATTTAATAAAGGTATAATTTCAAATGTGTATTTCGGTTATTCATATGTTTGCATTTAACATTGATGCTCACATCATTTTCCAAATCAATAAATCACAATCCTAAAATGCACAACAGCGTCAGATAGCATAGAACTCTTATGCATTTAACATTATAGGCTTCCCGTTTTCAATGTAACACAGGTGAGCGTCTTTAATTCACATTTAAAATCAATATCAACAATATAAGAAGAATTAAAAATCACTTACCAGTGCGATTTAGCTCTAATTATATTTCCAGTTGCTTTTTACACAAAATGCGATGAATCTTTGTCGTGGTGATGAGAGGAGCTGTGTGACATTGCCTGTATCTTCACCCTAACGGAGGACCGCGTGACGTGTAACGGCGGTGCAACCCTACTACCACAGGCAAAATTAACATCCTACTATGGCGAAAGCCTTGCTCATGAATATTAATTACCTCGCACAGACGTTGCGCGGTTACTTTATTGGAGCGTCCGGTTACGTAATCGAATCAATATTCATAAACCAAGCCTTGGCTATAGTATGATTCGTTCATATACCGGTTGACCAGCGCTTCCCCACTTCCAAGATCTGTCTTTCAACCAATCAGTGACGTTAACGTCACGTCATATAGTTAATATTTATCAGACATGTCTATTATTTATTTGGTGGGATTCCATTATTCGCCTGGCAGATTATTAATCTTAACGAACAGTTCCCTATCATCTCGTTAATATAACGTAATTTTCACTCAGAAACAACAACATTGCCATAGTAGAGTTGATATTTCTCATCTGAGGCGCGTCACGCTCGCGCGTTGGTCTACAATGGGCGGGGCATCTGAAACGAGTGCGCTGTGTAATGATCAAATCTAGCATCATCAAAGCTCAGAAAATAAATCAACACAGTGTTAAATTTTAGTTGCATTCATAATGTTTGAAAGGAAACGCGTATGTTTTTCATTGATCAATTGCCTGCTGAAATAAAAAATAAAAATAATAGAAATCATCACTGAAATGCTGTATTTAATGGTTATAATGGGAATTGAATTTCAATAATGGAAACTATAGTGGTTTCTACTAGTAATTTGGTAGCTTCTATGGTGGGATGTTATCTGGTTGATGGGAACCAATAGAACAACATTAAAATCTACATTAATTTTGGGGATAATTCAGAAATCTATGGGAAAATGGGAACCAGTGTCCCAATGCCGCTAACCTCAGGCATTTTGTTGATGCCTTACAAAAATACTTCATCCTTGTATAATGTCAAGGAACATTTACAGACATTAAAGAAAGTAACTGTGTTATTATTATTTTCTTTTTTTCTATTCTGAAATCACTTTATATGCACCCAAGACGTATTGGTAAGCAATTGTGTAAAGTTTCCTAATGCCCTAAATCATAATGCGTTTGTCTGCATTTGCTGTCGAGTATTTGATTAAGATATTATTAAAAAGCTGTTGTTTGCAATACACCTCATATGAGTGATGTCACCACCTGCCTCTAAGCATGGTACATGAGACCTGCAAAACAGGAAAAACGGGATTGGCATATTTAAGGGTTATTTGCATAAGCACCCATACACTTGTTATTGAATGATCAGATATCCTCTATGAATCCTGCATTGCAAAACCTGTGACTTCAGTGGTGCTAATGTTAGATATAATGGGCTAATGCAGTGCTTAGCAACAGGCAGTATGGTTATGTGACTGGTTTTCAAATAAGGCTGCAAGTCACCACTCATCTCCTGACAACAGGAGAAACTAGTGAAGTCCATTCCTCTTAATACCTCAGAAATAGGTTAAAAGAAGTTACCAGATTTTTTCTCTCTCAGTTTCCTTATAAAACCAAAATGTCACATTTGATGTTGTTCAACAATGCATTTGATGTACCTGATACTTTCAAGCTGAAAGTGACTTTCTATGTCACTTCTGATGTTATTGCTTCATGACAAATGACAAATCGGTTTGCTGTTTTGTGCCTTGAAGATTAATGAGATGCTAAAATACACATGTGAGAACCTTTCAGCTTTTTGTGAAATGTGTGTCACTGTTCTAAAGAAAGAAGAAGATGTACTAACTATTGTTAAAAGCTCCCAGCAGACTATTTTTCTTAGCGCCCTAAATACGTGACAGTCTGGACAAGAAAGCACGATTTTACAGTTCTGAAGGATATAGGCCAATCTCTATTATTAACAGTAATGATATTGCATTTAATTACTTGCGCATCAGTTGTCTTTAATATAAAGACCCCAGCCTAAAAGAAAGGGGTACTGATTTTTTGGGAAATATGTGTGGCACGTTTTTTTTTCGACAACTAACAGCAAAATAAAACAGCACACTGCATGTGTAATTCAACAACTGATAACAGACATACACCCTCTCTAAAATATTCATCAATTTATACATTTTTTTATGTGTAACACAGAAACTTTTCCATTCAAATTAATGTGAACTTCAGCTTTGTGAGATAAAGGGCACTATGACAAGAAAAACACACTGGAAACACACAAAGCACATATAAAACATTTGGAGTGTAAAAAATGTAAGATTAACCTAATAAATAAAAACACCTAATAAATAAAATGATTATTTTTTGTCTTTTTCTCAGATTTTTTGGGGACCCCCTAGTACAGAGGTGCCCAAACTAGGGGTGCAGTTGGCCCGCAATGACCTTTAATTTGGCCCGTCATGCCACGTGAGATAAGAACAAAGGATAAACGTCATTGACCCAGATGTTCATATTTCTATTTAAACATTTTCTAAAATGTAATTTTTTTGTTTTGTTTTATTTGTACATTACAGAAATGTAAATTGAAACAAATGCAAGGAATTAAAGTGAATTTTTTTTTTATGTACATGCATACTTGAAGGTGCATATAGCATGCATCACGAAACTCAACAAACTCGGGTGCTATTGGCTAATAATGGAGAGGTTGAGACAGTAGCACACAGACAAAAGGAAATTTAAAAATGATTGGCAAAATGATTTCTCAACATAAAACTGCATTTGTTATGCATAAACAGAGTAATATTTGCTTATTTCTTTTTTAAATATTAGAAAATTATAAATTAGGAGAATCAGGGCAACTTTAATTTTAATATAACACAGCAACATTTACTTTCAGCCCCCGGCCCTCAGTCAGGATTTTTGGCCCTTAAGTAAAAAGTTTGGGCACCCCTGCCCTAGAACCACTTGGAAGCCCCCTGGGGGGCCCGGACCCCAGTTTGAAAAACCCTGATTTAGATCAAACTACTAACTTGAATAGTTGGAATTATGGGTCACCTATTTACTTTGGTATGGCTCACATGTTTATTGTACTTTAATGTCATCTTCTTAAAGAAAATACAAACTAACTTTAGTAGTATAACATTAAGTAGGCTACACATTATTATAAGGGTAGGGCGTGCATAACTGTAGGCAACTATGAGTCATTTCCTTGACAAGTACTTCACATAAAGGATTATATAGTGTAATAACGTTATTACAGATATTGTAGTTTAATAAAATTAAATTGAAGAGCGTTATGGTAATGATTAAAAAGGCATACACACACAGTATGTGCACGTGCATATGTAAGAATGACGTTGCATGAGAAACGCACCTGAAACAGACAAGATCTGTCGGCTGATACGCATGCATTTTTGGGTGATGGGCACGTGTCGTCTTTACTTTTCTCGGTCACGGTTTCTGTCTGCGTCTTATTCGTGTCGGCCATCGAGAGCAATCGCATCGCGTTGATTTATCAGCGTCCCTCCCACCTCCAAATCGATCAAAATCGTGAAGTGCCTTTTAATGGTCTGCGTGCTGCTGGCCTCGCGCAGTTAAATCGTAGCGCTTGGAGTGGCCGATCGCGTGCGCGAACATGCTTAAACGTCATGCACGGGCTTTAAAGATGTCATGTCACCGGAATCAACTACCATGAGAGGGATGAACATGTGCTGGAAGATTATTGCGATATTCAACTTCGACTGCTTTAAAGGTTCGCCGTCTTCTTCGCAGAGGTGGGTCACGGCGTTTTCTGTATGATGCTCTCGCGCGCATGCATCTTTTTCTGCATTTACGCATTTGACAGACGCTTATATTTAAAACGACTTGCGTTGCTTTCAGCCTAGCGTATATAATTGATCAGTATGTGTGTCCTTTGGGATTCGAACGCATGACACACGTAGGAATCGTGTTGGCAGAATGAACAAAAGGAGTCTGTAAATGTGTTGCTATGACAGTACCTGATGTGAACATCATGTTATGCATGGTCACTCCTGCATGTAGGCTTGTATGGTACGTGCACACGGTCTTTGTGCCTCATTTTAGGAATGCACGAAAATAATCCAGTTGTTTCGAGATAGCTGAAGATAACACAATGAAATATCGTGAGAAAACAGAATAAATCTCAGTGGCACAACACTGTAGGTTACGCAACATTGCCTTTCTGGAACTGTCTGTGTGCATCTCATATTAAAGGGATAGTTCACCCAAAAATTAAAATTCTGTCATTATTTACTCACTCTTATGTTGTTACAAACCTGTATACATTTCTGTGTTTAGAAGAACACGAAGGAAGATATTTTGAGGAATGTTTGTAATCAAACCGTTCATGGGCCCTATTCACTTCCATGGTATTATTTTAACCTACTATGGAAGTGAATGGGGCTCAAGAAAGGTTTGATTACAAACATTTTTCAAAATATCTCCCTTCGTGTTTATCAGGAAAAAAATACATTTATACAGGTTTGTAACAACAGGAGAGTGAGTAAATGATGACAGAATTGTAATTTTTGGGTGAACTATCCCTTTAATGTTCCCTTATAGATAGGGTGACCATATGTGCCATTTTTCCGGGACGCGTCCTGGCCAATGATTGTATACGTTTTAACTGAAACGTGAGAACCTTGATGATGCATGCGGTGGACAAATACGACTTTCGTAAGATGCCCCCCGGAATCCTGGCCAGGACGCGTCCCGGACAAATGGCACTTATGGTCACCCTACTTCTAGATGAGACTGTTATTGCTCAAAGAGACACACATGATATACTGAACGAGTATTTTCAAATCTGAGAAATATATGATATCCTTTCTAATCTATAACTATGAGATGTATGACCTTTATCCAGTTCAAAATAAGAACTTAGGGCAAAAACAATTAGCTTTGGATATAACAAAGGTCTTGTTTGTTATTTTATCATCAGGTCATCCACAAAGCTGGGCTCCAGTCAGGCAGCGAGTATGGAGAGCAGCTCCCTCACAGGTAGTCTGTCTCTGGGATCAGATGTTCCTCACTGCCAGTGCTGCATCTCTTACGAGGCCAGACTGAAACGTCTCTCCTGCGGTCACCTCTACTGCGACCCCTGCTCCGATCAGATCGTCAACATGGCTTTCGAGGACATAGAAGGCCTGGCCGAATATCCCTGCCCTATGTGTAAAACCCTTCGTCATCTGGGAGGCTTCGTTCCATCCCACAGCTTCCAAGGCATGATCCACTGTTCGCCATTCGGAAGTCAGAAGCAGAAGTTGGTTGAGGAGAAGGGAGACCAGTGGGATTAATCCAGTCAGGACTCTCTGCAGGACCTTTTGGCCTTCAAGTGGTGACCCAATACAGAGACAGAATTGTATTAAAGGCAAACACAAATGTTCCATCAAAATTTATTAATGTAAGCATGAGCTGCATAGGCCGAACAGTGAAATAATTCATATACAGTAAGTTGAACAGGTATAGTGACACATCTGTCCAGTTTAAATAGTTTTTAGTAAAACATGACAAATTGAGTTGGACATACTGTACAGACTTTACTATCAACAACAAAGCATCTACTGTATAGTTAGCATAAAAAGCTTTAATCTGTGCTTTCCGTGACCTGATCAGGTAAGCCTTTTTTGGGGGGTTGTGAGCCATAACCATTGATTTGGAGGAGGGGCTTCATGGGTTAATGTGATCTATTATTTTTAAAATAAGAATACATTTTAAAAGGGATAGTTCACCTAAAAAATAATTTTGTCATATTTACTCACCCTCATGTTGTTACAAATCTGTATAAATGTCCTTATTCTGCTGAACACGAAGGAAGATATTTGTAATCAAGCAGGATCACCATTGACTTCCATAGTAAAAAAAAAAAAACTATTATTGAAGTCAAAGTGCTCAAAAATAGTTAGTTACAAACGCTGCTTAAAATATCTCCCTTTGTATACAGGTTGAGGGTGAGCAGATTTTTCATTTTTGGGTGAACTGTCACTTTAAGTCAGACCTGCATTACAAGTGAATTATTTAATAGATTTAATATTCTTTATAGTGCCATTATTAAATTTTATGCTAAAAGCACAAATGAGCTTTTTCCTACATATCTGGTGATAAATACAGGCAGTTTAAACACTATGGATTCAGGGTATATTTTGTTTTATGTGTAAGTGATTTCAATGGCAGATGATATAAGAGTAAAGCTTACTGCAGTTACCTTTAACATTTCTAAGTGTTTATCTGTATTTTTGTAATGAGTGCTGTTTACGTAAACATTTATTTATTTTGTACCTTCGCAGTACATGGAATATGTTGTGATATGTTGCTTTTGTAAAGTGCTCATGTTGTAAAAATCTATTTTGATAAGATATCAATTAAGGTACTTTCAGACTGGTGTGATATTTTTAATAAGCCAGAATAATCATTGCTAAAGAAACATGAAACCGTTACTGAAAAAAAGTGAAATTTAAGAACTATAAGATGTATTGATTTATCTAACATGTGCCAATAAAGATTGTTATAATATAATAAGAAATGGAAAGGGACTCATTTGCAGTATGAATGCAATTTTTGTGCCATTCTTATATTTAGGTATATACAATTAATCAAAAATCATATTTGTTCACTTTTTTCCACAAACAGAAACTTCCTGCATTGACAGGTGACTGAAATTTTATGATTTAATTTAATTTAAAGTATTTGCATCATGGGAAATCAAAAAGGATACAAATCTCTGGATTTACTGTAGGCCGGTTTCAAACTGCATGCACAAACAGCACTATATTTAGCTGCAAACATACAGCTGTGGCTATATAGTGAAAATTGTGCATTTAATTAATACCGGAATGTAATGTAATGTAAGCCTACAAGTCACACGTCTATAAATACAATGCAAATGCTGTAATCTGTTATTATAGACATTAAAATAACTATTCGTTGCTTATGCATGCAACGTGAGACAGGTCTTATGTTCAAATATTATGCATAATCTGTTCAATAATTCATTAAAGGGATAGGTCGCCCAAAATTGAAAATTTTTGTCTTGTTACAAACCTGGATAAATTTCTTTGTTCTGATAACAATGAAGGAAGATATCTTCAGAAATGCTTGTAACCAAACCGATCAAAGGCCCCATTCACTTAAATGGTAGGAAAAAAGAATACTATGGAAGTGAATGGGGCTCATGCACTGCAAAAAATGACTTTCCTACTTAGTATTTTTGTCTTTTTTTAGTAGAAAAATCAAAAAATTCTTAAATTAAGATGCTTTATCTTGATGAGCAAAATGACCTTAGAAAATAAGTTTAGTTTTTAGACAAAAAATATACAATTTAAGTGAATTTGTGCTTAAAATCAGCAAAAATAATTGAGAAAAAAAAATCTTTTTCTTAAACACTTAATTTAAGCAAAATTTTCTCACCTATTTGGCAGATAATTTAGCTTGTTTTAAGCACAAATTCTCTTAAATTTAATAGTTTTTGTCTAAAACAAGACAAAAATACTAAGTAAGAAAGTCATTTTTTGCACTGTGAACGGTTTCACTGCAAAAAATGACTTTCTTACTTAGTATTTTTGTCTTGTTTTCAGTAAAAATATCTAAAAATTCTTAAATAAAGATGTATTTTCTTGATGAACAAAATTATCTAGGAAAATAAGTCTAGTTTTTAGACAAAAAAATATACAATTAAAGCAAATGTGTGCTTAAAACAAGCAATAATAATAATAATAATATGCCAATAGAAAAATAAAACATTATTTCAATTAAGTGTTTATGAAAAAAGTAAACTTATTTTAAGAACATTTTTCTTATTCCATTGGCAGTTTTTTTTTTTGCTTGTATTAAGCACTAATTAACTTAAAGTTTACATTTTTTGTCTAAAAACTAGACTTATTATCCTAGGTCATTTTGCTCATCAAGAAAATACATCTTCATTTAAGAATTTTTTAGATATTTTTACTTAAAACAAGACAAAAATACCAAGAAAGTAATTTTTTGCAGTGTTGGTTACATTCCTCAAAATATTTTCCTTTATGTTTATAAGAATAAATACATTTATAAAGGTCTTTAACAACATGAGAGGGAGTAAATAATGAAAAAAAAATCATTTTTGGGTGAACTATCTCTTTAAGGATCGAACTGAACCTGTAGTTCCTGTATTTCTTGAAGCCCACATCACATGTGCATACAAGTGCTTGACTTTTTTTTAAATTATGAACAGAATATGTTTAAAATCCATACATTTTACAAAAACATGCAAACAGGCCACAGATAATGATTTAAGTGAAACCTCGATTTGAAAGTCAACGAAAGCATGCACGCAAGATAAAAATATAAAAATCCTTCAACATAAGAATTAAGTTCTTGTGCTCACTTTTGTTTTCTTCACAACCCACACATTTAGTTACTTCTCATCGTGACAGATTCATGATAAAATAACACTTAAATATCATAAGAAACTGCAGGGTATAAATAATGTAACGTTTAAGATATTGCATCTTGTTTTTGTTCCATTTCCTTCATTTTTTAAAATACTAATAATAATATCCAAAAATGCAATGGACACATCGTACCACTATGTGTGAATAATAATAAAAGGCAAGCTTGTTGTTGATTAAGTCCAATGTGTCACACTAAACTTTCTTTGACTATTTTGTCTCCATCTAGTGTCTGTACAATATACTGCTAAACCTGTATGTTACATTATTATAGCCATAGCAGCCATTTCCCTGACTAATTTACATTTTCCTGACTAGTTTACTAGCCTACCGTACCATGAATTACTTCTAAACAACACAGAAGGTAAATGTACCCGATGAATATTTTGGCATGAACCTCAGAGACGTAACATTTAACATGCACACATATTATCACTACTATCACCATCTACTTCATAGTTCAGTTTGTCCGAAAACATTCTCCAAAGCTGCAGGGGAAAAAATTATTAAAAAAACATAAAAGAGGAAGAATTTCACCAAGTTATTTTTAAACACTACATAGCTGCTATTGTGCCAAGTGGTGTCTTTTTCAAATCCACATCTGATGCATAGAAACTAGAAATGAAGTGACTTTTCTAGTGCAGATCTTAGTTCGCCCGTTAGATCACTCCAGTAACACCAGAGGGCGCCATTTCTCCTGTCTACATATAGACTAGTGCATGCTGCCTGGGTGTTTGGGATATTTGGCACTCTGCGAGGAAATGTACCGCTGTACTGGTTGCGATTCTTGTTGGTGGCCGAACAGAAACGTGTGCTTGCCGTTAATCCTCTGCGAAGACCTGGGCGGCTCGGACGCAGCGCGCGGGTCTCTGGGATGATCGAAGGGGTAGGATGCACCTCTGGTGGCCGGTGGATGCTGTGGAGATGATCTAGAAGAGAAGAGGAAGGTCCCATTGTTGGCATTCTGGTTAAGGTTAGACTCCAGCCGGCGTGGCTCCTGTCGTCTGGTCTGGTTTTCGGGGCGTCTTATAGAAACCTGAGCAAGTTTCTCTCCGAGCTCCTGCACTTCGTAGGCCAGCTGGTCTAATGGATGCTGGCTGCATGAAGACATGGGGTGTGAGAAGGCCTATATAGAGGAAATAGAGAGAGATCGGTTTGTACACACACACTTTTTAAAGTAATGTTGCACAATTTTTCCAAAATGAGTTTACCTGGGCGTGTAGCACACCCCGTAAATAGCAGCCCCTCCATACTCTCACACAGGGCCCTATGAGCAGGGGTAACAGGGGTTCGTACGGATCGTGGAGGGTCGTGGTGTTGTCTGAGGGATCAGAAAGGGAACAGGCTCTGATGAGACGTTCAAGTCCGGTCAGACTCTCGGAAGACGGAGCCCTGCGGTGACTCTTCCGGAAAGATCCGGAGTTTCCGCTCCGCCAGGGAGGCAGGTTGGAGGGACTGGAGAATGAACCACGGGACAGCTGGAACACAGAACCTGGCACTCCATCATTGTGCTGAGAGAGAGAGAGATGGAGAGAGAGACATAAGGTTTAACAAGAGGTTCAATCAAAAGGTGCGACCTAAATTTTGCGATCCTCTGTTCTGAACACATGCTACAGCACAATTAAAGACGGGGTGCACGATCTCTGAAAGCCAATGTTGACATTTAAAATCACCTAAACAAACACGCCCCTACCCCAATAGAATCTGGACCTTCTTTTGATAGACCCGCCCCACACATACCCAACCCAGGCAATGATGTCGGTTAGTAGACACACCCCTTACTGCTGATTGGCTACAAGTGTGTTTTGGTACTCTGCCCGACTCGCTTTCTCTAAGCGTTTCTCAAACATCGTGCACCCCGCCTTTAAGACATAAATACATATAAGTTATATTCAAGACCTATGCATGGGGTCACTAAAGCTTAATCTCACCCAGCTGCGTTCTTGGTTTCTATTGAGGTTTCCGTTGAGGACCGGAGGAAGACGGACCGGCTGTGACACAGGTTGGGTGAAGCGGGCTCGTCTCAGACTGCTGTACTGCAGGGCCCAGTCCCACACCGGGGGAAAAGGTGGGTCTACTGGTTCCTCTGGGTCACCCATAGGCAGCTCTCTCAGACCATTGACTGGAGTATAGCTCTGAGGCAAATTCTGTGGTGAAATATAAGGGGAACTTTCAGATCTGTATAAAAGAATTCGCAAATACAAGATGATTATGTCTTCTTTCTTCAGCTGAAAAGAAATTAAGCTTTTTTAGGAAAACATACCAGGATTTTTCTCCATATAGTGGACTTTAGTGGACCTCAACAGTTTACAGTTTCAATGCACCGATAAGTGACTCTAAACGATCCCAACCGAGGCATAAGGGTCTTATCTAGCAAATCGTTCGTAATTAAAAAAAAAAAACAAAGTACTTTTAAACCACAACTTTTTGTCTTGCACTAGCCATGTGATGCGCCAGTGTGACCTTAAATATTATGTAATCATGTCAAAAAGTCACACATTACATATGAAGAGTTTGGTCCCAAAACGCAATAAATCCATTTTGACTAATTTCTGTACAAATGTGTTTTCTAAACCAAGAAAGTGACAAGTTGAAAACCACTATTTTCTGTAAAAAACTTTCACATAGCATCTTAAGGGTATAATTACATAAAAAATTCAAATCCAGAATTTGACTTTCAAAGATGATTTTATTATAAAAACAAAATTGCATTTTTTTCTACAAAATGCAATAAATCCATGACAAGTTTTTTTCAAAATGCTATAAATCTATTGAATCAATATATAAATGTGCATTAATCTTTGCCATGTTATATTCATTTAGTTGACTAGTGGTATACACTGATTAAAAAAACATAAATGGCATTAATCAAAACACTTACTTTGTCATATTAAAAACACTGTCATTGCTGCTGTCATCCTTGCGACGTCGTCGCTGAACTTTATTGACAGCGATCAGCTCTAAAATGTTTTTGACCTGCTCAATTTTCGTTGACTTTGAGTAAAATAATGGAAAGTTTTTCATAAGATCCCATGGGGTCAATGTGTTATCATGACAGAAGCTTGATGCTGTCGGGAAACCAAGCAACAGCCGGCATTTTTCCTTTGCCCGAGTGCCTCTTACGTAAATTATTCGATTTTGATGGCTTATGTTTCTTCCCTGCCACAGAAAACCACCACAGGTTTATCAATGCCATCAAAAGTATTATTGTGATTATGCACTGTGATTGGTTAAGTAAGGGATAATGTAGAGGCAGCCGGTAGTTATTGGGAAATAAGCCCCGACAGTGTGATCAGGACCCGACGCGAAGCGGAGGGTCTTGTGTCACACTGAAGGGGCTTATTTCCCGATAACTACCGGCTGACTCTACATTATCCCGCTTATTACACGGCTACTTGTCACATAAGAAAAAAAAACTGGACATGAATATGAATTTGAAACATTTTATTGGCATATTTGTTTTAAATTAACATTTTTATCCTTCCGCAAAACTTTGCACAGATGCATAAAATGATCGTAATACCTTATTAAGATCCTCTGCTTCATACTTGTCTGTCTCCATTTTTTTCTCTTTAACCAGTCTTTGAGAAGTTTTAATGCCCATTCTGTATTTTTTTGTGTGTTGGCTTCGTAGCTGTCATGCTCTATTTTGTCAAGTTCAGTCTCAGTAAGCTCTCTGTGTCTTGTCGTGGTTGTCCAGTGTTTGACACAAGATGGCGCCAAACAAACAGTAATCTTTATTGGCGCAGAGCGATCTTACTCGTAAAAGTAGTACCGGCTATGCGTTATTATTTTGGAGCGGTTGTTATTCGAAAAGAACGAACCTGCAAATGTCTCAACTGACCAATCAGAATCAAGCATTCCAGAGAGCCGTGTAATAAGGGGATTTATTGCATTTTGCAAAAAAGGAAGACTGGCGTTTGTCACGGTTTGAAAAAAGGGAGAAAAGATGACAGAATAACACGTAAAATGTTATTCTGTCAGTATTATTTTTTTTTTAATACTGACCTGATACAATAATGATTTTGTGCGTAACCATTTTTATTTTAAAGCGTAACTAAACCCTAAACCAACTTTTTTTAGTTAATGATCTGTAAGAATGGGGCTTTATTAGTGCTGTTTTAGTAAGTTTTTTGACATTTGGGTATAAAGTGTTTAAATACTACATATATGGAGTAAAAACTTCTGAGTGCTGCCCTCTTCAGGTTGAACGTGGCTACTGCAGTTGAATTTTCCTATTGGATGGTGGGTCCAAAAAATAACTCGTGACGTTAAGAGGTTCAAGATCCGCACGCTCTTGTTACGATCTCACCACACACTTAGTTCGTCCCCTCTATCTCCGTTGGGATCTGCCCACTTTTCTTGCATTTTTTAAATATTGCCAGTGGGTGGAGTCAGGCTCTGACCAGGGGTTTAGTTACGCTTTAAAAATGGTGTTTATCTCGTTTTGGAACCAAACACTTTATATGTGAAACGCACACTTACACAAAGACATTAATTATTTTCCACATACAACAATCTCAAAACGGTCCTCTTTTTCCACAATTGTAGACACTTGAGCGGTAGTTTCGCATACGTCATGACGTGATTACGTAATACGTACGGTCACATGGTTAGTGCAAGAAGAGAAGATGAGGTTAAAAAGTTTTGTTTTTTTTGGGTGAAAATGACAATCATTTCTCTAGATTAGACAATTACGCCTCGGTTGGGAACATTTAAAGCCATTTGAAGCTACACTGAAACTGTAAACTGTTGAGGTCCACTAAAGTCCACTATATGGAGAAAAATCCTGGAATGTTTTCCTTAAAAAAAAAATGTATTTCTTCTCGACTGAACAAAGAAAGACATCAACTTTTTTATAAAAAGTGAAATATTCCTTTAACCGAGCAAAGATATCGTTGCCATAAATAACATCACTGTAATCTGTTATATTGGATTACTTTCACATTTATATTAAGGCATTCGGCATTCAATACGACTTACAGTGCATTCAAGATATACATTTTTTTCTAGGTGTTTTCCTTGGGGATCAAACCCACAAGCTTGACATTGCAACACAATGCTCTACCACCTGAGCTACAGGACCTACAGGGTTGGTCATTTGTATTGTAGATAACTACTTTTTAAACATGTAGCAGGACTAGTTAAGCTGCTTGCTAGCTTGTAGTTTGTAGACGGGTGCACTTAAGATTTGTGGTGAGGTGTGTATGTGAGCGTCGGTACCTGTGAGCGCCGACATCTTTCTCTCTGAGAGTTGGCCAGGAAGCTACTGAAGATCGGCAGCTGCACGCTGTCATGTAAAGCCAGCAGGTAATCTTCTGTAAACTGGAATCGTGCTGGATACTGCATCCACAGCTGCCACACACAGTCCAGGAACAGCAGGAACACAGGGGACTGCCGAAAACAGGGTACATAATACCCCTGATTTTAACAAGATTCATAAATCACAGTATAGGCTGCATTTTCGAAATAAAATGTTTTTTGGCCAAATTTAAGCCCGCACCATATGCATCCGTTTTATTTGAGTTGGTCGGATTGAAAAGTAACTTTTAGGAGGATCTCTTGACAAAAATGCAATATAATATACATAACTATATTATCAGTGGTGTATAAAGACCTTGTTTTTATTACCTAATAATAAGCAGTTTTTATCTACATATGCCGAGGGTCCCCTTACATGGAAGTCTTTGTCTTTTTTTTTAATAATTTTTTTTGGGCCATTTTTGCCTTTATTGATAGACAGTAGTTTTTGAGAGACGACATGAAAGTAGAGGTTGGAGAGAGGGGTAAGGGATCGGCAAAGGACCTTGAGCTGGGATTCGAACTCGGGTCGCCGGAAGTGCGTTTGCACCATATGTCGGAGCGCTGCCCACTACACCATTGGCTCCGACATCTTTGTCATTTTTATACAGTAACATTTAATGTTGATTGTAAAAAAATGACCCAAAAATGTATTTTCAAAATTGTTTGTATCTAATTTTTATTATTACAACACGCTAACATCTGACTATTAAAATTGTGTGTGCAATATTGAAAATTTGTAATGAAATATTTAAATAGAAATTAGAAAGAAATGTTGCTATTGATACTTTTTGCTATGGCGTGAATTATATGAATTGTTTTCATGTCCACCTCTTCTTTATCACAGTCTCTGTGATAGTTGATCCGGCTGAGGAATTTGTGTCCCGCTGTTATCCACTCCTTCTGGATAAGACTCTGAAATCCAGGCACAGTCCTGCAGTGAGGATCACACATCACCTGCACCAGACTGCTCACCACACAGTTCATATCTCGATCCTCGGATTCTGAGAAAGAAAGAAAAAACAAAAGAAATGTTTAGCAGATGCTTCTATCCAACGTGAATTACAAACGAGTGAGCATTTGACATTTTGTCTAAGAAGCCTGCATTGCAATAAGCACAGACTACACGGCTGTGTTTACAAGTAGCTAGAAGATAAAAGGTCTTTTAAATATAATGCATTGCAATGGCATCTGAGGGTAAAATGCATTATGCACAACAGAATTTAAGACAATCTTTTTTATAAACTGAACTGAAGTTCATTATTTTGCAAAAAAAAAAGCACTACACCTTTAACCCAAAGTGACCGGATTGTTTTATAATCTTAGAATATGGCTTTAGTTTTAACAGAGGAGTTTCCAAGACAGGGCTTAAGCTTAGTCCCATATTAAAATGCACGTTTAAGCCTTCTTAAAATATAACAACTTGCACTGACATATCTTAAAATATATCAGTGCCATTGTTTTGACTTAAAGGATCATTCAATTTTCTTAAAAAAAAATCCAGATAATTTACTCACCACCATGTCATCCAAAATCTTGATGTCTTTCTTTGTTCAGTCGAGAAGAAATTGTGTTTTTTGAGGAAAACATTCCAGGATTTTTCTCATTTTAATGGACTTTAATGGACCCCAACACTTAACAGTTTTAATGCAATTTAAAATTGCAGTTTCAAAGGAATCTAAACGATCTCAAATGAGGCATAAGGGTCTTATCTAGCGAAACGATTGTCATTTTTGGCAAGAAAAATAAAAAACGTGCACTTTTAAACCACAACTTCTCTTCTTCCTCCGGTTCTGTGGCACGCAAGCGAGACCTCACGTAATACATCATCACGTCAAGAGGTCACGGATGACGTATCGAAACTACACCCCAGTGTTTACAAGTGTGGAAACCGTTCCGACGTTGTTGTATGTGGAATGATACTAATTAATGTCTTTGTGTCAGTTTATTGTTTAAAATGGTCCGCAAATGTGTTTCATATATGTAACACGTGACCTTTCAACGGCATTACGCAATTACGTGAGATCGCGCTGGCTCGTCACACAACTGGAGGAAGACGAGAAGTTGTGGTTTAAAAGTGCATATTTGCTATTTTTCTTGCCAAAAATGACAATCGTTTCGCTAGATAAGACCCTTATGCCTCGTTTGGGATCGTTTAGAGTCCTTTGAAACTGCAATTTTAAACTGCATTAAAACTGTTAAGTATTGGGGTCCATTAAAATGAAAAGAATCCTGGAATGTTTTCCTCAAAAAAACATAATTTCTCCTCAACTGAACAAAGACATCAACATTTTGGATGACATGGTGGTGAGTAAATTATATGGATTTTTTAAAAGAAAATGGACTTATCCTTTAAGATGCATGCCAGAAATCTTTTTTGTAAGGTAGTAACTACTTTAATGTCCCAATATGACTAAGGCCTAGTCTAGGTTTATTTTAAACCCTGGAAAGGGAAAAACGCCCTTTTTTGAGCTTTCGTGCTGTGATTTGTGTGTTTCTCTGTACTTCACATGTGGTGCACAGGTTTCACAGTGATGGATGAGGAGTGTTAAACTCATTCCTGAAGTTATTTACTGATTGCCAGATGCAAAAAATATTGATGATTATTGAAGTGCAACGCTGGGTCACGCTGAGAAAAACAAACGGTTTAGAGGACTATTAAGTAAAAAATCGGAAGGCATTGCCAGATGTCACTGTTTATTGGTTTATGGGTTGGGAGAAAAACCAAAGCCATGTGGAAACGCTGTTATTTTTATATTTTGAGAAAGTGAAGCATGTAATTTCTGATTGACTCACATCTAAAAACACAAAAATCTTTTGGGCTCAAACAATCAAAACACAGTTGCTTAAATGTACTTATAAAAACAAAAAAACATTTATTTGTTTTCAGATAAATTGTTGCATGCTTATGCAAGGTAAAAATGTGAAAGAGATGTGAAACAGTCAAGCAGCAAGGTGAGTAACACACCTCTAACATAAAAATTTCTTTGTCTATTCGTTTATTTATTTTAAGGTATAGTTCAAAATTCTGTAATCATTTTTTCATCCTCAAGTTGTTCTTAACACTATTTTTGCTGATGGTAAGCACACATCTGATTGTAACCATTGCCATAGTAGGAAAATAAATAAATATTATGGAAGTATTGTGATAAATGAAGAAGAAGATATTTTAATAAATGATGAAGACGATGTTTTGATAAATGACGAAGAAGATGTTTTGATAAATGATAAAGACAATGTTTTGATAAATGATGAAGAAAATATTCTGATAAATGATGATGACAGCTGATTGTAACCACTACCATAGTAGGAAAACAAATATTATGGAAGTATTGTGATAAATGAAGAAGACAATGTTTTGATAAATGACGAAGACGATGTTTTGATAAATGACGAAGATGATGTTTTGATAAATGACGAAGATGATGTTTTGATAAATGACGAAGAAGATGTTTTGATAAATGACGAAGAAGATGTTTTGATAAATGATGAAGACGATGTTTTAATAATTGATGAAGTTGTTTTTGATAAATGATTAAGAAAATATTCTGATAAATGATGGTAAGCACACAGCTGATTGTGACCATTACCATAGTAGGAAAACAAAATATTATGGAGGTATTGTGATAAATGAAGAAGACAATGTTTTGATAAATGACGAAGAAGATGTTTTGATAAATGATGAAAAAAATATTCTGATAAATGATGATGACAGCTGATTCTAACCACTACCATAGTAGGAAAACAAATATTATGGAAGTATTTTGATAAATGAAGAAGACGATGTTTTGATAAATGATGAAGACAATGTTTTGATAAATGATGAAGAAAATATTCTGATAAATGATGGTAAGCACACAGCTGATTGTGACCATTACCATAGTAGGAAAACAAATATTATGGAAGTATTGTGATAAATGAAGAAGATGATGTTTTGATAAATGATGAAGACGATGTTTTAATAAATAATGAAAACGATGTTTTAATAATTGATGAAGTTGTTTTGATAAATGATGAAGAAAATATTCTGATAAATGATGATATGCACACAGCTGATTGTAACCACTACCATAGTAGGAAAACAAATATTATGGAAGGATTGTGATAAATGAAGAAGACGATGTTTTGATAAATGATGAAGACAATGTTTTGATAATTGATGAAGAAAATATTCTGATAAATGATGGTAAGCACACAGCTGATTGTGACAATTACCATAGTAGGAAAACAAATATTATGGAACTATTGTGATAAATAATGAAGACGATATTTTGATAAATGATGATATGCACACAGCTGATTGTAACCACTACCATAGTAGGAAAACAAATATTATGGAAGTATTGTGATAAATGAAGAAGACGATGTTTTGATAAATGATGGTAAGCACACAGTTGAAGGTACTCATTGGATTCCATAGTATTTGTTTTTCCTACTATGGAAGTCAACGGTTAAAATCAGCTGTGTGCTTACCATCATTTATCAAAATATCTGCTTTTGTGTTCATCAGAAAAAGAAATTCATACAGGGTGAGAAAATTATGAAAAAATTATGCACATTTAGTCATTTATTGCTGCTTTATAATCCCATTCTGCTTCATTTTAGTTTATTTTGCAATAAAGTTCAGATTACTGTAAATTATATCTTGCATATCAGTTCATATTATTATCGCTGACATACTGTATATACTGTAGATAGATACAGAGGAAACTGCAGCGCATGCGTAAGCACTCTGTAAGTACAAATGGTTTTGGTCTGAAGACACCACGTGTCGACAGGGTGCAAAGTTCAGAGACAGGTCAGATGTCCATTAATGATTGACATGACTAACCTTGAAGAACAACAGTCATGTGACCTCCTCGGAGTAAACAAGCAACCTCTGCGGCTTTTCTCAAACAGCACCTGTGGAGATACAATCACATCACACAGCAGGGTAAAACATACACACAATCACATCACACACAGCAGGCTAAACCACAGACACACACACACGCGCATGCATGCATACACGTTGTAGCGGTTTTCCCTCCCTTTTGGTTCGGTTTTATATGCTGGGGTGCCAGACAGGTTTTCTGTCATTAAGTTTTGAGTTAAAGTAAAGGAACCGTACAAAGGTCTTGTGCAGTCTGGTTTGTCAACACTAAACCCCTAACGTAATGAGAATAGGCCTAATAAACCCACAATAAATACAAAAAAACCATATAATCACCACTCCTTACACAGGAACATGCAACATTTCAACCACTCAGGACACATAGAATTGTTTTCAATATGTGTATTTCAAGAAAATGATCCGATTCAAATAATTAGTGAAAATAGAAGAGAAAAAAAACAATCATTAGTTTCCAACCCCAAAATATGCACAAGAAAATTATAATCCGTTTCAAAAGACCACAGCAATACACACAATAAGAAACCACAACAAAAATAGTTCAGATAATCACAATATAAGAAGAGGAAAATAATGTTTAAATCCTCATCCAAAGTCACAGTCAAAGTCAAAGCAACCTGTAATACACAGCGCAAATGTGTACTCACGCCACCTTTAACTGGTCTGCTACAGGTTTTCCGGGTCGGTTCAGTGCACTGATGATTCGTATGCTGAAGACTCCTACTCCAGACTAAATCCAGTAAAGCTTTTGAAAGTAGCTACTCGCTTTTGCTTCCCCTGCAGCGTCTGTACGACTCTCTGCTAGTCACCTGTGTTGACGATAGCTTGCGTCTTCCTGAAGCGCGATCGCATAAAACACGGACGATAACACTCGTTAAAAACAATGAATCGCCGCGGGAGATTTCATGCGGAGCTCCGCGAGACACCCCCCCTTTTCTTCATCACTGTCTTCCTTAAACATTTCTAGGAGTTTACGTTGTTGTTGTGCCTCGAGTTCTTGTGCAGACGGAAAGCAAGGCTTTAGCCTGGCAACATGTACTACTCTTAAGTCTTCTCCAGTATCCTCGAGGACAATTTCATAATTGAGAGGTCCCAACTTTTGGACAATCCTGTATGGCCCTTGCCATTTTGGAGCTATTTTGGCAGAAAAAAACTTCTCTGCCTTGGAATAGGGGTGAGTGCGCATCCATACTCTGTCTTTCACTTCAAACACAACTTCTCTCCTATTTTTGTCATAGTTGCGTTTTTGACGTTGACGGGCTGTATGTAGTCTCTGCTCAACATACTCCTTCATTTGACTAAGTTGTGTCACCTTGTCATAGCAGGAATCATCAGGACAAACCTCTCGTGGTTGTAATAGTACATCCATGGGACCTCTGAGGGAGCGATTGATGTTTAACTCTGCTGGTGTAACTCCTGTAGACTCATGGACGGCAGAATTAAGAGCAAATCTGAACTCTGGTAGAAGCTTGTCCCAATGTTTATGATTGTCACTGACATATGAGGCCACCATTGTTTTGAGTGTACGGTTAATTCTTTCTGTGAGATTTGTTTGTGGATGGTAAGCGGTTGTCATTTTGTGTTTTATGTTCCAGTTCCTACAGAGTTCTTGGAACACAGAGGAGACACACTGTGATCCTCGATCCGACAAGATGTAATCAGGAACCCCCCATCGGGTAAGAATCTCTCTGACAAGTATTTGTGAGACAATCTCAGCTGTGGCTTTACGCAGGCCAAAAAGTTCCACCCAACGCGAATAATAGTCCACAAAAACAATCAGAAAAACATTTCCTGATGAGCTCCTAGGGAATGGACCCATCAAATCCACTCCCAGCATTTCCCATGGTCGTCGTACGATGGTTTGTTGCAAGGTGCCAGGAAGTCGACGACATTCAGGCTTGTAACGCTGACAAATGTGACAGTTTTGCACAAATTCCTTGACATCTTGATTTAATTTAGGCCAGTACACCAACCCTTGCAATCTTTTAAAGGTTTTGAACCTGCCCAGATGTCCAGCGAGAGAGTCTTCATGAAGAGACTGAAGTAATTGAACTCGTAGAGCTTTTGGTATGTATACTTGGTACATAACTTTGTGTGGAAATTGTACAACTCTGTAAACTTTGTCTTCCAATATGGAAAATTTTGTAGATGAATTAACAGTGACTTCTCCTGATTGTACTATCTGTTCATACAGTTGGTGAATGTCCGGATCCATCTGCTGTGCTTTCCAGATGTCACAATCTGTGATGGGTAGTTCTTCAATCTTCTCTGATTTCCCTGGTGACTTACGAGATAAAGCGGTGGAACAAGTCAGGAGGCTTGGTTCAATACTGTCCACAGGGGCTCGGGACAAAGCATCCGGAACCGTATTATACTTCCCTTTTCGGTACTCTACAGTGAAGTTGAATTCCTGGAGTCGAAGTGCCCATCGAATCAGACGAGTGTTGGGTTTCTGTGTTTTAAAAACCCACATCAATGAAGAGTGATCAGTGACGACAGTGAAGAATTTCCCTTCCAAATAGTACCTCCATTTTTCGAGAGCCCATACGACTGCCAAACATTCTTGCTCGGTGGTCGTATAGTTCCTCTCTGCTGGATTCAAGGTACGACTGGCAAATGCCAAGACCTCCTCAGTGCCGAGTCCTGTTTGCTGCACTAGGACAGCACCTAAGCCAACCTCACTCGCATCAGTGAAAACGACGAATGGCAGATTTAAATTAGGGTGTCCTAACACAGGTGGAGACACCAAGAGCTGTTTTAAGTCTTGGAAGGATGCTTGACATTTCGAAGTCCAAAGGAATTTTGCCCCTTTCCTTTTTAAAGCATTTAGGGGTTCAGCCACTTGAGAAAAGTTGGGTACAAACCTATGATACCATCCAGCCATGCCGAGAAATCTTTGGACTTCTTTTATGTTTGTAGGTACCGGAAATTCTTGTACTGCTCTGGTTTTTTCTGGATCTGCCTTGATTCCAGTAGCAGTCACCATATGTCCAAGAAACTTCAGAGATGTGCGGAAGAAATGTGTCTTCTTCATATTAACAGTTAAGTGGGCTTTTTTCAACTTATCCAGAACAGCTTGGATGTCCTGAAAGTGCTGTCCAATTGATGGAGAGTAGATAATTATATCGTCTAAATAGAC
The DNA here is from genome assembly GCF_030506205.2 of Paramisgurnus dabryanus. Lineage (NCBI taxonomy): Eukaryota > Metazoa > Chordata > Actinopteri > Cypriniformes > Cobitidae > Paramisgurnus > Paramisgurnus dabryanus. Next base: position 5,354,095 of record NC_133349.1, read on the forward strand.
GAGACAGTTCTTTCCCTGTAGCTCTCCCAAGACTCTCTCCATCAACCGCTGGAAGGTTGCTGGTGCATTTTTTAGGCCAAAAGCCATAACTTTAAAATGGAATAGGCCCTGGCTGCTTATGAAAGCAGTTTTATCCAGGCTGTCCTCCTCCATTCGAACCTGCCAATATCCACTGTTCAGGTCGAGGGTAGAAAAAACAGCAGCACCACTTAAGGACTCAAGTATTTCCTGAATGGTAGGAAGCGGATAGGCATCTGATTGAGACACTGAATTTACCTTCCTATAATCCACACAGAATCTGTACCCTCCAGTTTTCTTGGGAATCAGGACAACGGGGGAGGCCCATGCTGACGAAGAAGGCTCAATAACATCAATAGCTAACATCTCCTCAATGAGCTGTTTAATCACCTTTTGTTTTGTAGGAGATACACGGTAAGGTTTTTGTTTGATAGGTACATCTTGGGTAACATAAATTCGGTGAGTCAAGACACTTGTTTTACCCAACACATCCGTGCACACATCCAAGTTCTGGTTGAGTTGTGTCAGCAAACGTTCTTTTCCTCTTTCTTCCAGGCAGGTGTTTTGGCAGGCTTCAAGCAAATGGTTTGGTTCTTCATTTGTAGTAGGAGGGGGAAGAGCAGAAAAGAGAGCCAGAGGAGAAGCATTGTGCCACTCATGAAAGTGAGCATCAGTTTTCAGGAAGGAATATTTTTGTTCAGGCTGAAACCAGTAAACATTGTTTCGAATGTCCATTTGCAGCCCACTGAAAAAAAGATAGTCTAATCCCAAAACAACAGGAAAAGCCAGCATCTGTGGGGCAAGGATAACTGCAGGTAAGGTAACAATATAGGTTTGCACAGCCAGTTGTACTTCACCCCATCCTAAGGGTTGACGTCCTCCTCCATCAGCCAGATAAATAGGACCTTCAGTCCAAGGTTTGAGATGGTGAGGGTCGTGTCCCATAGTTGACCACAATTTTTCATTTAACAGGGTATACGATGATCCTGTATCAACCAAAGCCTGGCCTTGCCAAGAATCAATGGTTACCGGGATGATCAACTGCTGTGGTAGAGAGGAAGAGAATGGATGCGTTGGGGAGTACACAGACTCCATATGAGTGACAGTGCTCATAGTAGGATGGTTACCCTGGTTGCTTTTACCAGGATTTTGACTCTGCTGCCCTTTATAGTTTTTACCCTTACCAGAACCAGTTTGAGGACAGGAAGCCGGAGAGTGAGAGCCCTTACACCGCCAACAGAAGGGAGGTTTGGGGTCCTGGGATTCTGGAGCAGTTACTGGGGTGTTGAACTGAACAGAACCCGAGCCAGTCACTCTGGGTTTCCAAGGTTTTTTTCGTTGTTCATATTGCAACTGGTTATCCTTGTCCTTTTCCAGTTGTTGACCCAGACGGACTAGACTGTCCACCGAAGTAACTCCATTACTTCGAAGTTGACTGGCCATCTGAGGATTGATGTTCTTCAGGATCAGCTTGATGACGTCATCCTCCGTAATTTGGGGCTTCCATCGTTTGCACAGAGCTCGGTACATGTAAGCAAAATCTCTTATACTCTCACCATCTTGCTGTACACGTGTCCTGACTCTCTCTGCTAACTCGTCCTCATAGTCTTCGGACAAAAAAGCAGCAAGGAACTTCGATTCAAACTCCTGCCAAGTGTTGGTTTCAAGTCGAGCAACATCCCACCAGTCTCTAGCGGTACCATGGAGCACATTTCTGAGGGTTGCTATTAATTCTTCATCTGAAAGGGGGTGCAGTGCCAAAAAATCATAGCATTTCTCCAGAAAGATTAAAGGATCATCGCAATCTTCTATTCGACCAAAACACGGAAATTGGAGTTTAATAGGTTGTTTTCCCATAAAACATCCTCTATTTTCAATGGTAACAGATTCAGTGGCGGGATTAAGATCAGAATCTCCTAATCCATGTTGAAATGTAGAATGCAGACGCTGCAATCTGGTATTCACCATCGGAGTTTCTACCACAGTAGAAGGGAATGGAGATGTAATGGTTTGCACAGAAACATTTTCTCTCACTGAACTCAGCTGTGATGACTTGAGAGCTTCCAAATCATGTGCTAATTTATGAAACTGTTGGGTGCATTGATGTAGTTCATCCTGTACATTGCTATTTGAGTTTATCTGAGCCATAAAAGTATTTAGTTGTTGAGTATTTTGATCAGTGGCCTTTTGAATACCATGCAGAGTGTTAGCCATTGGTTCCATGACAGCATTAAAATCCTTCAACACCTCCATATGATGATTTTTTAGTCGCCAATGCAACATGCTATTAAACTCTTTCCTGAAGTATTCAAACTGCACACTCATAAGCTGTTTGATTTCTGTAGTTTGTTTTTCAGATGCAGTATCCAGGTTTGAGGTGAACGCATGTACAGTGTTTTTCAACTGAACAATTTCAGTGGTAAAGGTGTCTTTCAGACTCTGATATTGGTGGCTGGTCAGTTCACTCAGTTGCTGAAGTGTCAGAGTGTCGGTGATTCCAGCTGCTCCCAATGAGGGCTGAGATGAAGGGGACAGTGGTGGTCTGAGAATAAAACTTTCGGTCAAATCCATATCAAGCAAGGTGTAACGAGATGAATGAGGCTGAATAGCTTCCAATGAACTATGAAGAAGGGATTGAGTACCATTCTGATCCAAAGACATTATGTCCATAAGGTCCTCCTTAAAGGCCTCTGTTGGTTTTTGGTTTGATTCTCCCTCCATTTCATGACAAGTTTTACTTGGAGATTCAGCCATTTTGTTTGTAGAATTGTTTGTTGCGTTATTCCTGTTGACTGATGAAGGGTGGTTTTAAGTGAATTTTGAGTGCATAACCTCCTCATACGTTTTTAGAATTTGGGTCCCATCTGGGGTGCCACTTTGTGTAGCGGTTTTCCCTCCCTTTTGGTTCGGTTTTATATGCTGGGGTGCCAGACAGGTTTTCTGTCATTAAGTTTTGAGTTAAAGTAAAGGAACCGTACAAAGGTCTTGTGCAGTCTGGTTTGTCAACACTAAACCCCTAACGTAATGAGAATAGGCCTAATAAACCCACAATAAATACAAAAAAACCATATAATCACCACTCCTTACACAGGAACATGCAACATTTCAACCACTCAGGACACATAGAATTGTTTTCAATATGTGTATTTCAAGAAAATGATCCGATTCAAATAATTAGTGAAAATAGAAGAGAAAAAAAACAATCATTAGTTTCCAACCCCAAAATATGCACAAGAAAATTATAATCCGTTTCAAAAGACCACAGCAATACACACAATAAGAAACCACAACAAAAATAGTTCAGATAATCACAATATAAGAAGAGGAAAATAATGTTTAAATCCTCATCCAAAGTCACAGTCAAAGTCAAAGCAACCTGTAATACACAGCGCAAATGTGTACTCACGCCACCTTTAACTGGTCTGCTACAGGTTTTCCGGGTCGGTTCAGTGCACTGATGATTCGTATGCTGAAGACTCCTACTCCAGACTAAATCCAGTAAAGCTTTTGAAAGTAGCTACTCGCTTTTGCTTCCCCTGCAGCGTCTGTACGACTCTCTGCTAGTCACCTGTGTTGACGATAGCTTGCGTCTTCCTGAAGCGCGATCGCATAAAACACGGACGATAACACTCGTTAAAAACAATGAATCGCCGCGGGAGATTTCATGCGGAGCTCCGCGAGACACCCTCAATGTCTTTCAACGGCAGCCGCCATCTTGCCAACCCACCTCCACGTCAGACAGATACCTGTAAAAAAGGCTAGCTCGCACATCGTCATCTGAATGCCAACATAGACATGACAGTGGATTGAAGAAATCATGATGTACTGGTATGTGATACGTGATAATGATAGATAGATGAGTTTTGACATCTGAATGATGATATGATGAATACGAAGTGATAAATATATTTATTAATTTCAATATGACATCGTCACAACGTACGCACACGTACAAACACACAAACACACACACGCACGCACGCACGCACGCACGCACACACACACACACACACACATTAAATGAATTTTTGCTAAAAACAAGTAAAAACAATTTGCCAATGGGGTAAGAAAAAACCTAAAAAAAAAAATTATTTCCAAGAAAAAAATTCTTAGTATTTTTGCCTTGTTTTCAGTAAAAAATTGTTAAAATAACTTAAGAAAATAAGTCTAGTTTTTAGACAAAAACATATACAATTTAAGCGAATTGGTGCTTAAAACAAGTAAAAACAATCTGCCAATGGGGTAAGAAAAAAAAAATGATTTCCAAGAAAAAAATTCTTAGTATTTTTGCCTTGTTTTCAGTAAAAAATTGTTAAAATAACTTAAGAAAATAAGTCTAGTTTTTAGACAAAAACATATACAATTTAAGCGAATTGGTGCTTAAAACAAGTAAAAACAATCTGCCAATGGGGTAAGAAAAAAAAAAATGATTTCCAAGAAAAAAATTCTTAGTATTTTTGCCTTGTTTTCAGTAAAAAATTGTTAAAATAACTTAAGAAAATAAGTCTAGTTTTTAGACAAAAACATATACAATTTAAGCGAATTGGTGCTTAAAACAAGTAAAAACAATCTGCCAATGGGGTAAGAAAAAAAAATGACTTCCAAGAAAAAAATTCTTAGTATTTTTGCCTTGTTTTCAGTAAAAAATTGTTAAAATAACTTAAGAAAATAAGTCTAGTTTTTAGACAAAAACATATACAATTTAAGCAAAATTGTGCTTAAAACGAGTAAAAAAATTCTGCCAATGGGGTAAGAAAAAAATCTTGAACATTTTTTGCTTGTTTTATGCATTTGATATTTTTGATCTAAAAACTAGACTTATTTTCTTGGGTTGTTTTGCTCATCAAGAAAAAGCATCTTAATTTAGGAATTTTTTGATATTTTTACTGAAAACAAGAAAAAAATACTAAGATTTTTTTCTTGAAAATAATTTTTTGCAGTGCTTAATTAAATTTTTTTAATGTTCTTTGAAAATGTTCTTACCCCATTGTCAGATTTTTTCTGCTTGTTTTAAGCATAAATTCACTTAAATTGTCATTTTTTGTCTTTAAACTAGACTTATTTTCTTAGGTCATTTTGCTTATCAAGAAAATACATCTTGATTTTAGAATTTTAAGATATTTGTACTGAACAAGACAAAAATACTTGGGGTAGAGGCAGCAAAAACGTGCTATTCGCGAGTAGTTGGACGCGTGAACATTTGAGTTCACTCGCTTCATTTGCACGTGAAAGCTGTGCACAAAATTCTAGTCATTCGAGAAATTCAAGCGGAAATTCGCGTCATAGGAAGGGCTTCTGCGACTCCGCGGAGACTCCGCCACTCCGCTCGCTTCCTGTAATCATGTCACTACTACAGCAAGGGCCTGATTGGTTAACGCGATGCGGAAATCCGCCGAAGTTCAGATTTTTCAACTCACGCGTTTCCCGCAACAACATTAAATTCGTGTGGAACGCACCGCATGTTCCGTGCCATCCGCGCCGCAGGATAATAATCCGCGTGTAATCGCGTCTTTGCATTGACTTAACATGTAAATCACCCCTGTCGCCTCTACCGCGGCTGGTGTAAACGCACCATTAGATAGTCTTTTTTTTGCAATGCAGGGTAAACCATTCACACACAGAGAGAAACACACACAATCACATCAGACAAAGCAAAGCAAACCACACACAGCAGAGTAAACAACACACACGCTGCATGATGAACCCAACACCAACAAAATCACATTCAAATGTGTATTACAAAATATATTTATTATAAAAAGCCATTTTATTCTACACAAGTCTGCTCCCTCCTTATTTTGGCATGTTGAGATACCTACTTTTAGAAAAATAACATGCATTGTGCAATTAATACTTCAGAATATATTAAGCAATAAGTCAAATTTTTGCTCAAAACATAGCCCATGCAGCCATTGCCAAAAAAAGGTTGGGAAATCAAAATTCTGTGACCGTTTTCATCAACCTTACTACATACACTGCAAAAAATGATTTTCAAGAAAAAAAGTCTTAGTATTTTTGTCTTGTTTTCAGTAAAAATATCTAAACATTATTAAATTAAGATGCTTTTTCTTGATGAGCAAAACGATCCAAGAAAATAAGTCTAGTTTTTAGTCCAAAAATATCAAATTTAAGTGATTTTGTGCATAAAACAAGCAAAAAAAATCTGCCAATGGGGTAAGCAAAACATCTTGAAAAATTTTTTTAAACACTAAGTTCAAGAACAATTTTCTTACCCCATTGGCAGATGTTTTTGCTTGTTTTATGCAAAAAATCACTTAAATTTGATATTTTTGGTCTAAAAACTAGACTAATTTTCTTAGGCCAATTTGCTCATCAAGAAAAAGCATCTTAATTTAAGAATATTTAGATATTTTTATTGAAAATCATTTTTTGCAGTGTATAACCACATACTGTACATACACAGACATACTGTACTGTATGCATACCTGGTATAGTCGAGCCAGCGTGTGCTTTCAAGGGTGGAGAGCCATTTATCATCTGGCACTGATACAGATGATGAGATATCTGTAGGACAAGAGACAGAAAAAAAAATCACTGACCAGCATATTTTACCATGTTCATATAGCTCAATAGGTGGAGTACTTAGCAATTAAAAACACGGATCCTTGATGCACGGTAAAAGTAAAAGTAAATCTCATACTGAGGATTGTCAGGAATGCTCTGGCATCCCAACATCACACAACAGAAATGCCAGTTCATGAGAAATGTGAAGAATCAAAGTATGGTGCAGCTGCTGTCAGGAATGCTGTGGGTTTTACCATAGGGAGAATTTGAAGCTAGACAAAACAACATTTCTGTATCTCAGTAACACTAAAATCAATCCGTATACACAATGGACACCCTTGACCTCTGTACACGGCAGGCACAATCTCAGCCTCTCAACAGCTGTTGGACAAAAAAGACGCAAACGATCTCAAGCAAACCCAAACACGAGTCATTTCAAAGCTGGTATTCCCCTCCAGCATTCGGTTAACTAGCTTAACCAGAAAAACCTCACTTTAACCAGCTCTGTCAACTAGATTTAGTACCAAAATAAACCACCCTGGACCAGTACAATCTTAAAGGGGAAATTTTACAAGACTTTTAAGATGTCAAATAAATCTGTGATGTCTCCAGAGTACATATGTGAAGTTTAAGATCAAAATATCATATAGATCATTTTTATAGCATGTTAAAATTGACACTTTGAGCAAAATTATGCCGTTTTTGTGTATGTCCTTTTAAATGCAAATGAGTTGATCTCTTCACTAAAGGGCAGTGCCGTGGTTGGATAGTGCATATAAATTGGTGGAATTATTATAATAAGATCCCCTTCTGACATCACAAGGGGACCCATTCACTGGTAGGCAACCATGACAAGGGACGAGCCATTATTTACAATACAAATTTCTCTGGATTTACAAATCCTTGGGATAATGCACTTACAAAACTGCATGAAATACTTATTACAAAAATCTAACATACTGTTGCTTTAAAATAAAGGTTTCATGATATTATTATTTGAAAAGCAAAACAATTAAGCATTGTTTATGATGAATTCTCAATGTGTTTTGAACACTACCTAACATTTATAAATTCTTGTCATAAGAAATGGACCAAAAGCACTGACCGCCAAGACAAAGGATCCGAAGTCTCGTGTGAGCGACCTGGATGTCCGCGGGTGATGGCATCTCCTCTCCGAGATCCACGATCACACATAGTTGGTGTCCGCCAAAAAGCACCAGCTCCAGATTTCTAAAGATAAAAATAACAAGATGAATTAAATTAAATTAAATGAATTAAATTGATGAATTAAGAAGTGACTTTCTAAACTGAAAAAAAACCGAACAAACCTGATGTCCTCCTTTTCATGGTAAATGTTATTTTGGAAACTGGCCATTCTTAATAAGTCGCTGCCCCGTGGATGTCGCCAACACCATCGCTGAGGGGGAGGGTCAAATTAAAATATATTTAAAGGAACAGTATGTAGGATTGTGGCCAAAACTGGTATTGCAATCACAAAACTTGTGGCTAAAATCACACAACTGGTGGCCAATACACAAAATGACAACATAAACATCAGTTGAGGGCTGCAAATCCACTTTTTAAATTACAATATTCTGGCCAGAGCACTGTTGTCAGTGATATAAGTATTTGAAATGAAAATGATTTCTTAATGTCTAGTGACATATCAGGGACATTTTATGATTAATTGATATAAATTTCTCACATACTGTTCCTTTAACATAAGCTCATTATAACTGAGTGATTGTGAAAAAAATGCCTTTTCTATTACAGGTTAATATTATTTAATAATTTAATTAATATTGTTCGGTCGCAAAGAAAGATATACGTAACATACGTTTTGGAAATATAACGAAATGTTCTCTTATGAAACAATACTTTTGTACTGAAGCTGTGGAATAAACTCACTGGGATTCGACCATCATTGAAGTGAGCAAATGTTTTCTTGAGCTCTGTGTCTAGGACCCGATGGGGAACCACGATGAATCTTGAGAGGCTAAAACACAAAAAACATACTCTGAGAAACGCTCACTTTTAATGTATGACCCTGTACTTTATACATTATCTAAAAGTTGAATAAATAAGCTTTCCATTGATGTATGGTCTGACAATATTTGGCTGAGATATAAATATTAAAAAATATGGAATCTGAGGGTGCAAAAAAATCTAAATACTGAGAAAAAAACACCTTTAAAACTACTTTATTCCATAAAAAAAAAGATAATTTACTTACCCAATGTCATTCAAAATGTTGATGTATTTGTTTTTTTGAGAAAAACATTCCAGGATTTTTCTCAATTTAATAGACTTTATTGGACCCCAACAGTTTGCGGTTTCAATGCAATTTAAAAATGCAGTTTAAACGCAGCTTCAAAGGCTCTAAATGATCCCAAAAGAGGCATATAAGAGGGTCTTATTTAGCAAAACGATAATTAAAGCTTTTAAACCACAACTTCTTGTCTTGCACCAGTCGTGTGACGCGCCAGCGTGACCTCACGTAAATCCGTGACCTTTTGACATGATAACGCATTACGGGAGGTCGAGCTGGTCGGTCACACGGTTGGTGCAAGACGAGAAGTTATGGTTTAAAAGTGCATTTTTTTTTTTTTTTTTTTTGCTAGATAAGATCCTTTTAGGATCGTTTGAAATGGCAATTTAAAACTGCATTTAAACTGTAAACTGTTGGGGTCCAATAAAGCCTATTATATTGAGAAAAATCCTGGAACGTTTTTTTTCTAAAAAACTTAATTTCTTCTCGACTGAACAAAGAAAGACATCAACATTTTGGATGACATGGGGGTGAGTAAATAATCTGGATTTTTTTTTTTAAAGAAAATTGAGTAATCCTTTAAAGTTGTCCAAATGAAGTCCTTAGCAACACATATTACTAATGATAAATACATTTTGGATATATTTTCGGTAAAAAATTTACAAAATATCTTAATGGATCCCACCTCTGTGCCATTCCAAACACATCTGACTTTATTTCTGTGGAATACCAAAGAAATCAAACAATGCTGACAGGCTTCTTCACCCATTCAATGAAAGTAAATGAGGACTGAGTAAACATCTCCCTTAGTGTTCCACAGATAAAAGAAAGTCATTGAGGTTTTGAACTAAATGAAAATGATTTTTGCTTCTTTGTAGTGGAAAAAGTTTCATGAAACTACTAGAAAGAAATGTTTTTTATGGCATCGCTGTGAAAAACCTTTTGTAGGACCTTTATTTGTAAGAGCACAGATGTGACTACATGTTATGAGTGCAGAATAACAGAAAGAAGATCTCAACCTGGTGGACATCTCAAAGCGGTCATTGACAGAGCTGACCCTCCAGCCAGTTGCACCCGCCCTCTCCAGCTCCTGCTCCCAGTCCGAAGAACACTCGAACCAGTTCATGTTCGGGTCACGTCGCCTGTTGCTTAGGAACTGCTTCATCTCTATAGACAGAGGACGGAGGCATTGAGCGCTTGGATTGGTTACAGGATCCGGTTTGAACCTCCCGTGAGCTGTGAACCCATTTGGTTTGTGCAGAGGTAACGGACTGGTGCGATGAACATGAATTGACCACCAACAAACCTTGACAAGGTTAAAAGGGGCTAGAAGGTGACCTGCGTCAGGTTACTTTCCATTATTCATTTAGTTGACTTTTCCTCTCAGTCCTGGCTTAGCTCACATTTCTTTCTATGATTCAATATTAAAAAAGTGTGCAATGTACTGCTACAGCTGATTGATATAGATAAATCAATTATATTTACTTATATTATTCAGCATTGACTATGCAATTCATGCATTTACTCTAGCACCTTTCATATTATTGCCTCCCTATGACACATTGCTTTTATTGTTTCCTAATTGGACAAAAGCGTCCGCTAAATGCTTAAATGTAAAAATGACATAAAATTGTGATTTTTATTCCTAGCATAACTCTGTAAATGTTTAAGTAGATGAAAACAATTTGGTTATAGTTAATAAAGGCATTTTTCCACACTTTTACATGACATATACACAAGAAATAATGGTAGACGCACCGATATTAAACATTTCCACCGATGCTGAGAGCCGATTATTCAGACTGATATCTGCCGATAGTTCGGTGGTTATATTAACTTGCCTTAACTACATTTTCTAAATGTTATTCATTTAGATATTGAACATTAAACTAGATGTTTCTTTACATTTACGATATAAAGATCTTAAAACGTATTGAATTTTCCTGTTCTCTTTTGATTGACAGAATATATCAGCCATGAATATAGGCTGGTTTTAAAGCGGACATTTCACAAGACTGTTTTAAGATGTCAAATAAATCTTTGGTTTTACCCAGAGTACGTATGTGAAGTTCTAGCTCAAAATAACATATAAATAATTTATTACAGCATGTTAAAATTGCCACACTGCAAAAAATGACTTTCTTACACTGCAAAAAAGGACTTTCTTACTTAGTATTTTTGTCTTGTTTTCAGTAGAAATATCTTAAAATTCTTAAATCAAGATGTATTTTCTTGATGAGCAAAATGACCTAAGAAAATAATACTAGTTTTTAGACAAAAAAATATACAATTTAAGTAAATTTGTGCTTAAAACAAGCAAAAATATCTGCCAATGGGGTGAGAAAATTTTACTGTTTAAGTGTTTAAGAAAAAATAAAAAATAAATAAAAATAAATCTTATTATTTCACAATTTTTGAAAATAAATTAAAAATAAATCACAATTAAAAATAAATCTTATTATTTCACAATTTTTTTTCTCACCCCATTGGCAGATAATTTTGCTTGTTTTAAGGGCAATTTCACTTAAATTGTTTATTATTTGTCTTAAAACTAGACTTATTTACTTAGGTCGTTTTGCTTATTAAGAAAAAACATCTTAAATTAAGAAATTTTAGATATTTCTACTGAAAACAAGACAAAAATACTAAGTAAGAAAGTCATTTTTTGCAGTGTACCTAGTTTAAGAATTTTTAGATAATTTTACTGAAAACAAGACACAACACTAAGATGTATTTTCTTGATGAGCAAAATAAAATAGGAAAATACGTCTGGTTTTTAGACAAATAAATATAAACTTTAATTAAATTAGTGCTTAAAACAAGTGGGAAAAATCTGCCAATGGAATAAGAAACATTTTCTTGGAATAGGTTTACTTTTTCATAAACACCTTATTCAAGAATTTTTTCTTATTCCATTGGCGGATTATTATTATTATTATTATTATTGCTTGTTTTAAGCACAAATTCGCATAATTTTATATTTTTTGTCTAAAAACTAGACTTATTTTCTCAGGTCATTTTATTGGGTAAGGTCAAGAAAATATTCTCTTAATTTAAGAATTTTTAGATATTTTTACTGAAAACAAGACAAAAATACTTAGTAAGAAAGTCATTTTTGGACTTTATTACTGAAAAAATGATTTTCAAGAAAAAAATTTTTTTAGTATTTTTGTCTTGTTTTCAGTAAAAACATACAAAAATTCTTAAATTAAGATGCTTTTTCTTGATGAGCAAAACGACCCAAGAAATTAAGTCTAGTTTTTAGAGCAAAAATATAAAATTAAGTGATTTTGTGCATAAAACAAGCAAAAAAATTCAAGAAAAATTCAAGAAGTATTTGCTTACCCCATTGGCCGATTTGTTTTGATTGTTTTATGCACAAAATCACTTAAATGTGATATTTTTGCTCTAAAAGCTAGACTTATTTTCTTGGGTCGTTTTGCTCATCAAAAAAAGCATCTTAATTTAATGATTTTTAGAGATTTTTACTGAAAACAAGACAAAAATACTATGTTTTTTTTTCTTGAAAATCATTTTTTGCAGTGTGTGTGTGAGCAAAAATGTGCCATTTTTGGGTGTGTCCATTTAAATGCAAATGAGCTGATATCTGCACTAAATGGCTAGGATAGTGCAGATTAAGGGGCGGTATTATTCCCTTCTGACATCACAAGGGGAGCCACATTTCAATATCCTATTTTTTCACATGCTTGCAGAGAATGGTTTACCAAAACTAAGTTACTGGGTTGATCTTTTTCAAATTTTTTAGGTTGATAAAAGCACTGGGTACCAAATAGCACGTAACATGGAAAAAGTCAGATTTTCATGATATGTCACCTTGAAACTATTGGCCGATAGCCGATAGAGTGAAAATTAGCTTTTAAATAACCGCTACCAATTAGCCATTATATTGTTGCATTCATACTGTAATTTTCATTGGTATTCGCCTACATAAAATTACATTGCAACTTTTAGACACAATATATATGATAATAAATAACTCACCAATACTACCCAAAGCAGCATTCTGGAAGGAGAGGAGGGTCCCAGGTTTCAGTGGTTGGTAGGTCTTAGCAATGGTGTACGTGATCTGTAAGCAAGTTCAAGTAGCCCAAAATAGACTCAGACCCATGAACAAAAACACTTCGAGCTATGCAGGCTTGACTGTTATAAAATGTGTCAGACCACATTGCAAAAATGTCTTGCATTCTCGGTACAACCATCAAGGACACCACTTTCTAAGGCAGTATCAGGTGATTCACTATTTATTAGGTAAAAGAAAAAAACCTACGTGTTTAGCTACCCGAATAAGAACATCGAACATTGCGCCCTTTTATCAGTTTTAATATGGCTTTACATGTATACTTTGTTATATTCTGACAAACCTCCACAGCTTGCACATCAGGTGTCAGTCTGTCGAACAGGAAACAGAAGACACGCAGGTCTCGACAGTACAACAGCAGTTCCTCTGGGGTGAACTTCAGAGAGCAGTTCGGTGTCACCAGTTTGGTGCGAGAAGGTCCCACTGCAGCAGACATTTACATGCATTAAACAAACCTGACCAGATTTGTTTTTGACCTAAGCCATGATTAAATTTAAGACTCCACATCTCTTCCACGATTCAGACTAGTCTATCTTTGTCATCACTGCATGACTATTAAGTTTATTTTGGCCAAATTCAAATTTTAATATCATAATAACATATCATTTTATAGTTGCCAAAACAAAGAATTGTAGTGGTGGGTGAATGTCTTAATAAAGTAGCCTACAAATAATATACAAAATATACACATAATAAAGAATGTACACAAAATAAAATCAACAAGGGCTGCATGATATTTCATTTCAGCATCGACATTGCAATGTTCGCAGATATTTTTTGAAAGGGCACTTATTATGGCCTTTTTACAAGATGTAATATCTCAGGTGTGCCCAGAATGTGTTTGTGAAGTTTCAGCTCAAAATACCCCACAGATCATTTATTATAGCATGTCCAAAATGCCCCTATTTGGGTGGGAGCAAAAACGCGCTGATTTAATGTCTGTACCTTTAAATGCAAATGAGCTACAGCTCCTTACTTCCTTACAAACAGACAGTGAGCACTTTCATTTCAAATAGATCGGATTAATACAGTCTGAGACAATAATATCTAGTTTACAGAGTACAACTCGCTGAGGGTAGAAATTATGCTAATTAAGGACTGTTAGTGGGAGGGGCTTTATCAATGTGACCTCACATTGATAAGAGAATCAAAACGGCATGTCTAATGAGACTGCTTTGGTTTAATGGGGATTAAAAAACAAGGACCGGGTGAATTTTTTTCTTCGTAGGGTGGTTGTTTTCATAAACAGCCAACACCTTGTAAAAGTGGATTTTGCATAGGTGCCCTTTAAAACTATTTTGGATGCCTTTGCCAATGCTACACTATATGAGAACCGGAGAGAGAAATTAAAGATTTCATCTTGCAAAAGACGTGGTATAATAGTGTTCAAAAAAAGGTTTATAATACAATCTTTTCACTTGACAAGTGGTATGTAAAACCAACTAATTTACACAAGTTTTCAAAGCTGTACAAAAAATCGCAACATCGGAATATACACCGACCCCCTCCACCCCGCAAGGTCAGTCTTTGACAATATCTTGCAAGCCTAATTTGTACAATACAGTATATACAAATATACAGGATACAGTACAAAAAAAGACTTTGCATGATATTACTGCTTTAAAGGTCCTAAAAAAAGATTTCATTAACTTGATGCAAGCAAAATTTTATCTATCTCTTATCTATGTATCAGTCAGTAAAGGTTATCTCACCTGCAACAACTTTGTCTATAGAGGCGAGAGCCACGTCATGGTCTCCAAGCAGCATAGGATCAGCATTGTCCTGGATGAAGGGAAAAGACCAAAAAATTGAGATGAATACATATATCTGCAGAGGATGTTAAACTATACAATAATTACAGACTGTCTGAGAGTTTGTAAACTTCAAAAGTGTGACTTTCTCATCCCTCACTCACATCAGGTTTCTGTCTGTCCTGAGGTACGAAAGCCACTCTGAAATGAGTGCAGAAGAGAGTCCCAGACAACCAACCACCTCCTTCTTTAGCCGACAGCTTCTTCCTCACCAGCACGGCTCTCTGCAGTACACATTCACCTGTTGAAATGTTGTAATGTTTCTTAATGTTTTAAGAGAGCAAAATACATTTTCAGTCAAACAATATAATGTCCTCAAAGAATGTATTTATTACACTGAACCATCAGTTTATATTATATTACTGTATATTATATTATATTACTGTATATTATATTATATTATATTACTGTATATTATATTATATTATATTACTGTATATTATATTATATTATGTTATATTACTGTATATTATATTATATTATATTATATTATATTATATTATATTACTGTATATTAGGGTTGTGACAATTAATCGGGCAAATGCGCATTTTCTCAATGAATGAATTTGAATGAATTACGGTGAAATGCAGGCACATCCAAAAGCCAGGGGGCGCTCTCGCTTAGAAACACCATTTGTGCCACAGAAGAAGTAGTATACCAAACACTATTCCAGGAAATGTCTAAAGGAATATTTATATCGGTGTTCTTCAGATTGTTTCAGGTATTTTCATGATAAAAAGAATATTTTAAATGATTGTGTTTGACGAGTGTTGCTTTTTTAAATGCACGTTATAACGAGTCAAACTTGTAGTGATTTTAGATTGATAAGGACTTCCTACTGATCACGGAGCCGTAATACATGCACAAGCTGTGCATGAAACACTGAATCGGAGCCTTACGATTCAGAATCGATTTCAGACAGGTCTTTTTAATGGGAGCGCGATGCATCGATGCACATCCCTACTGTATATTATATTATACTATATTATATTATATTATATTACTGTATATTATATTATATTATGTTATATTACTGTATATTATATTATATTACTGTATATTATATTATATTATATTACTGTATATTATATTATATTATATTACAGTATATTATATTATATTATATTATGTTATATTACTGTATATTATATTACTGTATATTATATTATATTATATTATATTATATTATATTATATTAGTGATGCACCGATGTATCGGCCGCCGATATTTATCGGCCGATTTTTGATGAATTTGAAACCATCGGCATATCAGCAATAGCACGAGAAAGGCCGATACCGATTGTTTATTAATTAACTGCATAAAGAAATCCATTATATGTAAAAAATTAGTTAATGTTGTTAATAAAATAAATGCTGAATGGCAAAAAACACCTTTGAAGGTTATCATGCTCTCTTATTATATTTGTTTTAGCTTAATTTGTGCCTCTCTCATTATGTTGGTCAGTTGAATGTTAATTAGATCCAGTCCATGTTCAGTAAAAATAATTTGATGCAGAAATAAACTAGCTAATAGACCAACTGTATAGTATTGTATACAAGTGTTTAATATCGGTATCGGCAAGATGATGTCTGTTTAAATCGGTATCGGTCCAAAAAAATCCTATCGGTGCATCCCTATATTATATTATATTATATTATATTATATTATATTATATAACACACAGTAACCTAGATGCTGCAAATCATTTTGACAGATACAGTTTATTAGTACACAAAATTTAATATGTTTTTTAATAACATCAGATTTACATACAGACCCAAACGAAATCCGCGCCCACCGATTTCCGTGGAAAATTATTTGAAAACTTTACCAGAGACCTCACACTGGTATTTACTGTAAGCCACCAAATATTGACATTTAAGATATCATGTATGGTTAAAAACATTGGGTAAAAATAATTTTTTTCAAGGTAAGGTTGTACTTTGGAATTGCCCATGAGCAATTAACATGCATCATGTTTTGCTTTGCATCATATGCTTTCATTGTGGGTTGAATCTTTATCTCCGAGTGTAAGCATTAAGGGTGTCAATTTTAAATCAAAATCGATCAAAATTAAGTCACAACCTCGAACTTCGAATTAAAAAATGGAATCATCGATGGTGCCACGCCCCCACGTCATCGTTCGATCGGCTTGCCAAGCAATTTAAAAAAAACACGTGCTGAGTGCTGCAGGTCAACCTCCTCTTAATTAGCTAGCTACAGCCAGTTAAAAGATAGCATGCCAGATGCACCACGCGAGCCGCTCTTTACATGGGAAACAAAAAACAGCAAGCGCCTCCCATCTTCGAGAAAAAATTCAATCAGAGCACGCTTGCACAGCAGAACGACGTCTGTGACAGCACCGGTCATTTCTCTGAACTGAGATCTGTTTAAGTTTCACAACAACTTATTTCAGTTGCTTAATGCTGCATTTATGGTACGCGCGGTAAGCGCGAATGGTGCTTTTTGTGCATCTTGCGGTTCACGCGAATTTGCGGCTGACGCCCGAGTTGAAAAATTTGAACTTTGGCAGAATTCCGAGCCGCGTTAACCAATCAGGAGCCTGCTTGCTGCTGTGGTGGCAGCCCTGCCCGGAGTCACTCATTCAACCAAGGCTTGATATTGTCCATAAGCAGACACCCGGAGCTATACGAAACAAGTTCTTATTTCTATAGAGGAGACAGGAATAAAAAGGACCTCGCTTGGAAGAGTGTCAGTGAGAACATTGGGCAACCTGGTAATTGTAATACACACTTCACTTTTTAGGCACGTTACGTTTATCGACCAGTGTCATTTATTTTCCCCATAGTAAGGTTACCAAATACAAAGTGGTAACTCTCTCGATAAATGCACAATTAACATCAGTCATTTTGCAAACAGACAACCGCATAGCACTTGCCCCTCCCACAAGAAGCGGAGTTTGCCTCTGACGCGCGTCAAATGCTTGCTTTTTCCGCGCGTCTACTCCGCTCTACACGCGCGAATGCATCCAAATTGTTCAAGCGGCAAACCACGCACGGTAAACGCGATTTTGACGCCCAAAATGCGTTTGGTGTAAACTCAGCATAAGAGTTATGAAAACAGCATTTAAACATGTCTTATTGAGGTATAGTCTCACAATCTTGTCTGACGGTAATAAAAACGCACTTTTAAGGTGCAAAAACCTTACCTTTTAAAACAAAAAAATTAATTTTTAATTGTGCACAAATTGTGTTTAAATTAAAGAATACAAACATGAAAACATTTGATAATTTATTGGTAAACAACATTTGTAAAGTAAAGTGACCCCAATTGCCACCACAAATAAAGAATGACCCGCCTACATGAAAATGATGTTGACCACGAGATGCATTGCACTTTGACACAATGTGCATGCATGTATCAAACGTCTTTGTACACATATGAAAAAAATAAACTACCTTGCAAGGCTATGCATTCAACCGTTCTTGTACGTTTGCGTATACGTAATAAACAGACTATACTCCAGGCTTTAATGACTAAATGTAAATGTCACGTGAAAGGAGGTACACCCATATCTGACTTTAAATATAAAAGTGTGTGTGGGTTATACATCACATATGTAAAGGCACTGGTGTTAAAAGTTTGATTTTGTTCTGTTGTAATAAATCACATGCTTTCTTGAAGTCAACAATAATAAAAAAGTAATAAAAAGAGTGAATGGCAGTTTTATGCGACTGTGCCTCAAATGCATTCCTGCACACACATAAAATGCCTCTGGTTGCTCTTAATGCTGCTGTGGTCACTTTTCCGAGCCGACTTTCTTAATTTTATGACTCTCATGGGCGCATTAGATCTCAAAGCTCATTCCTGAGGCATTGTGGGACACAGATGTCAGAAAAGGACTTACAAGACTTCTAATCATTCAAGCTTGTTAAACTCGCCTTTTCTGACTTTACAGTAAAATTAAACCCAAGTCATCCATTTTATGACAGACTGTGTTTGATTTCAATCAAGGGAAACTTCTCTTCTGATTTAAAGTTTAGTTTGATTTGTTTTTGTCAATGCTTGTTTTTGCATTAAACCAATTTCAGCAGAGAACAGTATGTGCTACCAGAGCACGCTCCAACTTCTGCAGGTCACATCAACCTGCTTTTTCCAGGTCCTACTGTATGACTTCATGTCTAGGAATGTCAAGTGAACGGGACCGTATGAAGCAGAATCTCCCATTCCAAAAAATCAGCATGCATGTGGATATTATTAGGTACAGGAAAACACTTCTGATGACATCATATAGACTGCTATTAGTGGTCAGTCATAATATGTATCTGAGGGCTACACCCAAATATGCAACTGTATTCTAAAATAAGAAACAACCTGTAATTGCTCATATTTAGCTTATATGTTAACAAAAAAAAGTTTAAAAAATAACCTTAAAAAAGTGGACAAGGCAACCCTGGTGACTATAGCAATGCTATTGTTTAACCAATCATAAGCCTTAACCTGTAAATAAGCTACCAGACTTTGCTAAAACAACATTAGTTTGTGTATTTGGTATAATACAAAGTGTTTGCGTGGTTTATGGTTAAAAATACATTATTTTCCACACACCATACATTTTTGTAGCTCTAGATTTCACTCTCTTCCTGAAACTAGGGGTGTCCTCGACTAAGGATTTACATATTCGAATCAGAATTTTCGAATCTTTCCATAGTCGACCAATAGTCGAATCATCTATGTTTGTGTGCATGGGTTGGGAGGGGGCCAGACCAGGTACAAATTGGTAACTTTTATTTTCTTTCACAAGCAGCACACATAAACAACTGTCTGATAAAGTGACCAAAACTGTCTTTCAAGTAATAAACGAAGACAAAACTGACGATGCATTTATATATATATTTTTTTAAGGTAAAATGTAAGGCAACATTTGTTTAATTATTCCCAGTGCCGGTCTTTCCTATACGCAAAGTACGCAATTTGCATAGGGCCCCGCACCACTAGAGGGCCCCCTTGATCTCAGAATTATTTAAAACCATTATATCAAAGAAAAATTATTATTATGTTTAATGAAAACAATACGCTATAATTTAAATAATTTGCAAACTTCCGAATTTGTGCGGGTTTTTAAAAATACTTAATGATTTCTTAAATCACTGATATGTACTCGGACAACATGCAGGCAGTTTCTCAATCCGAAGGCTGCAGCCTTCAGAGGTCACATTTGTAGGCTGCATATGCGTCATAAAAACGTATTTTAGAATATTAACAATTATAATGTTGACTATTATTCTTAGTTAATGGTTAATTGTTATATTATGCTTATGACTTGCAAATGAAATGCTTATTTAACTTAAATAAATCAGGCTTGATGACGTATGCAGCGCGCATATGCGACATGATCCAGAGGTTGCAGCCTTCAAATTTAGAAACGGCCGCGTGCATGACGCAGAAGAGTGATTTGGTAACGATGCGCATATTATATGCCCACCATTGATTTAAAACAAAGACAAAGCTATCCGTCTGGAGCAGAATAAAGGGAAAAAAACGTGAAGCAAGGGAACAAGATAAAGGATTTGCGCGAGCAGATTAAGTCAATGTAAAGACACGCGTCCTAGCATGGGGCGATTCAAATGACGCGAATTGGGTGACGCAATTGCCGCGAAAACACGCGCTTTTTCCTTTGAACTTCAAGAACGCGCTCTCGTGCAGGATAATTTGACGAGAGAGAGAGAGAAGAGAGAGAGAGAGAGAGAGAGAGAGAGGGGTAAGAATGGTGCCCACGTCGAGAAAACTTAATAGAAGACTTGAAATTTGTAAAGGATTAAAGTAAATGTCACTCGTTTAATTACAGTATGTTAACTGGATAACACTGGATATAACTCATTGTATAGATAATAAAATAATGTATTTTGATTACACAAATCAAACCTAACTATATGATTGTAGCTGCTGACCAGCATAGGGAATCTCTATGGCTAATTTCTAAGACATGTTGCTGATACAGTACTGTGTGTTGTACCTCTTGTTAATTGAGTCTTTTTGGGCATCTTATGCCTAGAATTATTCAAGGAGATTGATTCTTTTAACTTCCTTTAAAGTTTGATCAGTTGTGCATAATGACATGTGCAACAAATGGATATAGGGTGTCAAACTCATAGATTTGCAATATTTAAAATCAGACACTATTTTTAAAATATTTGGGGTCAACCTCTGTGACAGCTTTAAAGGGACACTTCACCCATTTGCATTAAGCTTTGTATAGTTAGAACTCCAGTCATGTTTTTGAATGGTCATGCATCATTTTCTCAGTTGCCGCTGAGACTGGAGAAATACAGATTTCAGTGTTGCACATCCTTCTTTCAATGATGTAAAAATCATCATTTTGCATCATTGAAAGAAGGAAGTGCAATGTCTTTGTTGAGGGAATGAGACTACAAACACCCCTTTTCTCTGTAAAATAGGCACCAAATTCTAAATGTATGTTACATTTCGACTACAAATATAACACTTTCAATAAAGATTAATGTTTCTACGGGTGAAATGCTCTTTTAAAGCTGAAACTTATCAAATCCTATCAGAGGTCCAGAATGTCATTGAAACACACCAGTGGCTTTGCTGTCATCAGTATTAAACATGTTACCCCTCGAAGTACCCCTCCCCACAGAGCCCCCCCCCCCCCACATAACAAATCCCAGTTTAACCCCTGTGTATTAACAGTATGTATTTATATGTAATTTAATTTGATTCATTACATTCATTTAGATCAGGTTAATTTTTTAGTGCTTCTCACAACACATTTTAAATCAAAACAACTTATCAGCAAATACATGTTTCATGTTATAATCAGCAAGTTTATCAGTCAGGGTTTCAAAGTAATGTGCATATGGGAATATTATACAGCTATAAGAAAATACACTATGTGGTTAGTTAACAACTAACTAACAGCAACATTGACTGGGTTTTACCCAGATAGCACAGGTACGTCTGTGAGATGTCTGGTAAAGATCTGGAGATCTGGAATACATCTGGTGTGTAAAAACATCTTATAAAGGAAAAGAGCTGCTTTACATACATTCTAAATCAAAAACGTCTTGCAGACATCTTCAATATGTCTATATGACATCTTTTAGGAGACGTCTCACAGACGTATTGCAGATGAGAAAACAATTTAAATAAGACATCTTGCAGATGTAAACGCAGACATCAAATAGACGTTTCCGAGATGTATGTGTGCTATGCTATAAGGGTCTGAATGCACTGACAGAGGGCCCCTCACAAAGCTTTGCTTAGGGCCCCCCAGCATCTAGGACCGGCACTGATTATTCCTCATAACATTTTAAAGCCACGATCTACAGAACATCACACAAAAATACATTTTGATAACTAAACCTAAAAAAATAACAAAGGTGATCCTGCCTTGGAAACTCCGGCTACAATTACGTGTTTTTATTTAATTTGGAGATATAGCGCGTCAAAGCAGTCATGACCAAAAAAATCCGACAAATGAGAAATGACAAATAATTTGTGATTGTGACTGTAAATGATAAAAACTAATCTTTATATACAATTCATTAAACTTTAATTTATAACAAGAAAAACACTGAAAATAATGATTTTATAGACACTACGCGTTATTATTTAGCACAGAAATACCTGCTTGCTTGCTTTGATTTTGATCATCTCTGTATTCACTTTAGATATAGAAAGACCGGATGATATTATTTATTTCAGGAATCTCTTTGCTATCATTTGAAAGTGAACACCGACTGACCATAATATTAAATCACAAGAAAGACATTCGTGTCAGGCAGAAATAGGTTCAGTGCAGATATTAGTTTCCGTTTCATCACCGAAATAAAAAAAACGAATTACCTGTTTTGTAGTTTAACTTTAAGATAGACAAAATAACCACTCTGTTTTAAATACATTTTATCGAAAAACATCCGTTTTTTAATGTTTAGTTTGATGAACTCCTAAATATGAGACGCAGAGCACCTAGCCCGTTCGGCTAAATTACATGCGCAAGCATGGCCAGCACGCAATAGCGCAACATCCATACAACGTAAAGCTATCCAAAATTTACATACTTAAATTAGATCCGAATTTACGTTTATAATAAATACAATTTTTTTAATAAAATAAGGTCAGAAGTAACAAAGTGCAGAACAAATATGCAAAATGCCTCAAGTGCACGGAAACAAAACACAAGCCAAATAGTTAAATCAGATAACCCAAAGTGATTTATAAATAAAATAAAATATAGAAATTATTAAAAGAACGAAAGTCATAGTTTAATTTGCCAGCTTTGTCTTTTAAATGTCGAAACAAAGAGGCAAGGCTTTATTAACATAGAGACCTCTTATGGACGTGAAGCCCGGTCACAGGGGTTGTTGGATTTATTAACGCATTTTAAAAATATTTATTGAAAGCTGTTACTTCACATATTATTTGCAGCATTATCATAATATGCAGTATATTAATATATTGTGAGAAAGCTGTTATATGTGAAATCAGATAATGTGTGCACCCATATACGGCCAAAATTGAATGATCCTCATTTCATAACACATCTGCGACCATTCGACTATGAGATTGGTAGTCGAATCAGGCTTCTCCTATCGATGCATCGAATCTTCGACTATTCGGGGTCACCCCTACCTGAAACGCACAGTTTTGAAAAGCTCTGTGTCCCTAATTGACCTAATCTTTACATTGTAATTGGCCTGAATATCTCTGATAATTATGATGATTAATTGCCGGTTTTAGTGCTTTGCCGATTATGGCGATTAATTTCATGTTTGAGTGCTTTGCCGATTAATTTCCTGTATTAGTGCTTTGACGATTAATTGCCTATTTTAGTGCTTTGACGATTAATTGCCGGTTTTAGTGCTTTGCCGATTATGACGATTAATTTCCTGTTTCAGTGCTTTGACGATTAGTGCTTTGTCGATTATGACGATTAATTGCCGGTTTTAGTGCTTTGACGATTATGGCAATTAATTGCCGGTTTTTAATGCTTTGACGATTATGGCAATTAATTGACGGTTTTTAGTGCTTTGTCGATTATGGCAATTAATTGCCGGTTTTTAGTGCTTTGTCGATTATGCCGATTAATTGCCGGTTTTAGTGCTTTGACGATTATGACAATTAATTGCCGGGTGTTTTTTTTAGTGCTTTGACGATTATGACAATTAATTGACGGTTTTTAGTGCTTAGATGATGATGACAATTAATTTCCAGTTTCAGTGCTTTGACGATTAATTGCCTGTTTTAGTGCTTTGACAATTATGATGATTAATTGCCGGTTTTAGTGCTTTCCCGTTTATGACGATTAATTGCCGGTTTTAGTGCTTTGGCGATTATGACAATTAATTGACAGTTTTAGTGCTTTGACGGTTATGCCGATTAATTGCCAGTTTTAGCGCTTTGGCGATTATGCTGATTAATTGCCGATTTTAGTGCTTTGACGATTGATTACCTGGTGTAGTGCTTTGACAATTGTGATGATTAATTGCCGGTTTTAGTGCTTTGCCGATTATGACGATTAATTGCCGGTTTTGTTGCTTTGACGATTATGACAATTAATTGACAGTTTTAGTGCTTTGACGGTTATGCCGATTAATTGCCAGTTTTAGCGCTTTGGCGATTATGCTGATTAATTGCCGATTTTAGTGCTTTGACGATTGATTGCCTGGTGTAGTGCTTTGACAATTATGATGATTAATTGCCGGTTTTAGTGCTTTGCCGATTATGACGATTAATTGCCGGTTTTGGTGCTTTGACGATTATGACAATTAATTGCCGGTTTTAGTGCTTTGACGATTAATTGCCGGTTTTGGTGCTTTGACGATTAATTGCCTGGTGTGGTGCTTTGACAATTATGATGATTAATTGGCGGTTTTAGTGCTTTGACAATTATGACGGTTAATTGCCGGTTTTAGTGCTTTGCCGATTATGATGATTAATTGCCGGGTTTAGTGCTTTGGGGATTATGACGATTAATTGCTGGTCTTGTTGCTTTGGCGATTATGACGATTAATTGCCGGGTTTAGTACTTTGACGATTAATTGCCTGTTTTAGTGCTTTGACTATTATGACTATTAATTGCCAGTTTAAGTGCTTTGACAATTATGACGATTAATTACCTGGTTTAGTGCTTTGCTGATTATAATGATTCATTCCCTGTTTTAGTGCTTTGACGATTATGACGATTAATTGTGACTATTATAATTAAATATTTTGCAAGGTTTACCTGGCAGTAAATATTAATACACATAACATATATTTAAAAGTAATCTGATAATGTCTCATTATACAGGCGCTGCAGCCCCCCCCTTGTGTTTTTTAAAAAGATGTGCAATCATTGTGGTGATCTGCAATCATTCTAGTGATCTGAAATCATCGCTATGAGGTCAAACAATCGCAATGAGACGATTTTTTAATATTTGTGACAGCCCTAACATGTACTAACACACTTACACACCAAAGGAAATGTAAAACTGTGAATCCGACTAAAAGGGGCTCTTTAAACCATTTAAAGGGTTTTTCCTATTTTTAGGAATTGGGATTAGCATAGGTTTAAAATAATATGTGACCCTGGACAAAACCAAGCATAAGGGTCAATTTTTTGAAATTGAGATTTATACATCATCTGAAAGCTGTATAAATAAGCTTTCTGTTGATGTATGGTTTGTTAGGATAGGACATATTTAGCCGAAATACAACGATTTATAAATCTAGAATCTAAGGGTGCAAAAAAATCTAAGTCCTTATCAACATATTACTAATAATAAATACACTTTTAACATATTTATGGTAGGAAAGTATAAAATTTTTTCATGGATCATGATCTTTACTTAATATCCTTATGATTTTTGGCATAATAAACTGATCATTTTGACCCATACAATGTATTGTTGGCTATAGCTACAAATCTACCCGTGTGACTTTTGACTGTGGTTTTGTGGCCCAAGGTCACCTATTAGGCTATTTACAGTATAAACAAAATAATTTACTGTGTGTTCATAACATCCTCAGACCTGTTCACCCCCAGCCGCTGATTCAGTTTCCCCTGTCCTGCGTCGGACGGTTATCTGAGATACTGGGAGTCTTACACCCGTCCATACCTGATGATAAAAATGCACGTGTGTCCACAGATCTGTGCAATATGAGTCCTTTGACCCCCAAGGGTTAATCTGTCCATTACATTGCAGTGTGGCCTCCATATTCAAGTCAAGTTACATTGGCACATGATATCTATACGTGTTGGTCTTTGGCTGACAAGAACCCCCAGACTTTTAAGCTCTTAAATGGCCCCTATTATGTTTCAGCGAACGATAAAACTAGGAAATACAGAAATACAGTGTGTCCTAAATAGCGAGAGACTACGTAAACTAAAATAACAACAAAGCGTGAACTGTCTGTGAGTAGAAGTGCATGTGTTTATTTCTACATTGAGGTGTGAAGATCTGTTAAAAGTGGACGCAGTGGGAAACGCTCTCTGCTCCCGTGGTGATGCCTAGCATATGTGCTTATATAAAGTGTTAAAGATTAGGCTGGCGAGGTCGCGGTACGTGCCTGCCAACATTCCTGAGTAAAGCTCTTGCTTAAAAACACTGCTGACACTAATGTTATGGCGAGGGGCGGCCGGGGTTTGACATACATTCAACACACTGAGGGATTGTTTCTGAGACCATTCATCACACCCACAGGGGTGTGCTGTTATTTTACTGCATGACCTGGAAAGATTTACACCTGCTTTCCTGACCAGCGACGGGAGTAAATAACTAAAAGCAGGGATGTTACTTACTAAAATACATTTTTTAGTAGTGTGACGGGAGTTTTGTAACGTTTACAATAAAACGTTTTTGCCTCTCTATCGCCATCTCTGTTTGAACAAGACAATTGCAGTTATTTGTGGAGACATTGCCTATCAAGACTTAATCTTTTATTATATTTAGTGCATTTTCACTTTAACATATTAGGGGGTGGGTTCCTGGACAAAGATTAGCAAAAATTTGCTAAAAACAATGTTATTTTGTGTATTTGGTATAATACAATGTGTTGCGTGTTTTATGGTTATAAACATATCATTTTTCACATATCGTAAATTTTTGTAGCTCCAGATTTCACTCTCAATTTGATAAGCTCCCTGATTGGCCAGCTAATCTGCCCGTTGTGATTGGTCTGAATACCTCTGACGTCAGCCGCGTCACGCTCCTTACCATGTTTCAAAGATTCGGTTGCTAACAGGAGTTAACTTACAGGCTGAGCCTGAAGCGAGAGGAATTATAAAAATGTCTGTCTTTACTACATCACCAATGCCAGGACTTAAACTATTGCCTACAACCCGTGTGTTTGTTGTAGTCCGAGAAAAGAGATCTACGTTGTAGACGATAACTCGCGTCATTGTTTACCTTGGGGCTTGTACATTTTGCATATCGTTAGTATAAGCGTATAAATTGACTCCAGGCCGTTGAATTATTCAAAAATAATGCACACCCGAGGTGGTGATGCGGTGTGCATTATTTTTCAAAAATTCAACAGCCTGGAGTCAATTTTTACGCTTATACTATGGTTACCACACCTCAAGACATCAATCACATGATATATGTAAAGGGATTTGTGTGGTTTTTGTATTTAAATTACTATTGTGAGTAGGACTATTTCTTCCGCGTCTCATCCAACGACTCTTTTGGTTGTTCCAAAACGTCATTTTAAAGCTGGCAATGGAGGCTTGAGCCGTTAATAGCATTCTAATGCAGTTATTAATGAAGTTATTAGAAAGCAAGCAAGAGCGACAGAGACACAAAGAGAGAAAGAAAGAAAGAAAAAGAGAGAAAGCGAGCGAGCGAATGAGAGCGAGAGAAAGATTGTGTGAACGAGGCTCCCTCTGTGCGTCTCTAAACAGCGCTGTTATTGCCTCAAAAAAAAATAGTCTGTCATGTTGTTTTTGTTCAGGGATAAAAGTGAAAAAAATTCTTCTGACTGAAATTTTTTTCAGGCCAAGTCATATTCCTTTAACTTACACTTTATGTAGGCGAGACCAATAACATTTTAAGGGGAGATTTTTTTGCCATTAATTCCATATTAAAGTCTCCTGTAGTATATAGGTAGCTGTAGTTTACAGGGAATTTCAGATTAAGGCGAAACAGCTAAATAACTCACTATATAAAAAGAAAACATGAATATCACCACCTTTAATGAATCTTTTATTAATTATTAATTAATTAATTGTAAATGTATTAATTTGAGCATTTACTAATATTTTTTTTAAATCAAAGTTGAAACTGTTAACATTAGTGAATGCACCATGAACTACCGTCAATTACTGTAATGACATAAACAAGAATTAATTAATGCTTATATACTCTATATTTTTCATTGTTTGTTCATGTTATATAATGCATTTACTAATGTAAACAAATACAACTTTTTCATATCATATTATTCAGTACACAAACAAATAATCCAGGGTCTGTTCTGTTCACAAAACAGCTTACAGTCACAGCTCTTATACAGTAACGTTATGTATGAATATAAATCCTAAACGAGTAACTCGAGTCAAACTCGTGTACAATAAGTGAAAGATGTAAAATGAATGACTGTACCTTTATCAACAAATTATTATGTAACAATAGAGGCAGCGCTGATGTGCTAGTTTGTGCGCAATGTTTCTGCTGTTTACTTTCTCCTAAGACCTAAATGGCCGTGTTTATATGAGGATATTTGCAAAGACTGGATTTTTGACGCATATTTACGTTTATTTAAGGCCAATAAAGCGGCAAAAATACTCACACAATGAGAAGCGAATGCGCGACTTTGCGTGCCCATCTGACACAGAAACAGCGGCCGCATTTTGCACTGTTGTTTGAATTTGAATGGCTTAAATCACTTGTTTTTAAACTGTGGTGCTTAAATATGTGTACAAATGTTAAGTTTTTGTGACCACACGCAAATGCAACGGCAAGAACCGACAGGTGGTTGACATCAAAGTCCCGCGAGAGCATTTCAGAAGCAGTCTCCTCTTATGATTCCTCGAATCGCTCTCACGGGATTTGGATGTCATCTGCCTCCTGGTTCTTGTGGCGCCACATGAAGTTTACCCACGAGTTTAACAAACCCGTTGTATCAGCCACTGGTTAGATCAGCAGTCAAAAACGGGACGCGGGTGATCACGTACGGGGGAAATCATTTACCCCCAAAATACAGCACCCCTAGTCATACTGTGCAAAGACACGCAAGTTACCTGGCTTTTTGGTTTTCTTAGCCCACGAACTGAAAGCCTTGCCAATCTTCATCATTTCGCTAAGTCAATCTCCAGGTCTTTTACACCTTTAACGATCTCCAAAACATCGGAGCCTTCCTGCATTATAAGTTTGTCCATGCTAGCTGAAATAAAGTTATCCCTCAGCTTAACGTGATACAGCCAGAAAACCCGGAGTGGATCCGGTGCGTGGTGGTTACAGAACGCTTACAGTGGAGAGAGGAGCGTGATTTGGCTCCACTCCAGGCTTTGATCACATCCCACTTAAAAAGGTGAATACACGACTCGTCTTTATGAAAAGTGAATTTAATAATTTTTCAATTGACGGAAATCCGTCTAGCGACGGAAAACTTTAATCCATGTTTTGTTAGTCCGTTATTACAGTTAACTATGCAAAGTGATATGGAACTGTAATGCGGTCAAGATCACTGCCTGGAACTACGTTCTCCGTGCGTTTCCAAGAAAAAAATTGCACACCTCAAAATGTTAATCAGCCAATCAGATTCAAGCATTCAACGGACCCGTAGTATAACATGTACTAATACACACTTACACACCAAAGGAAATTTTAAAACGTGAATCGGCCAATAGGTGCTCTTTAAGCCAGGATTAGAAAATGTTTTTAACTCATTCACCGCCTGCCTTTTCGAGAAAAGTTGCCCACCTGCATTTTTGTGATTTTAACAAAAGTTTCACAAAATTCCTTGCAGGAAAAATTATCTTCTATAAATATATAAACATACAAATTATATCAAATTAAAGAACACACCTTCAGCTTTCAAACAAACAAAAAACAAACAAACAAAATGGGGAAAAAACGTTTCATTATATATTTACTTTTTCCACTTAATTTAACCACTGAAATATGGATATTTCTCTTCAAAAATACAACATTTTGAGCAAAAAGCTTAAAAAATTGCGTTTTTGTAAAGGAATTTATGTTAGAGATCAGACTCAGAATGACTATCAAACATAAAGGCAGTTAAAATAAATCATTAAATCTTTTTAACTTCCGTTTTTGATAAATTCGGTTTGGGACATCTAGTGGATAAAAGCGGTATTACACTTTCACTTTGAAATTCGTCCAGAAAGGCATATTTAGTTAAATATTAACTCATAATTGACGAGATAACTCGTCAATGGCGGTGAATGAGTTAATTAGGAAATATAACTAGTTTTAACAAACATGCATTACTATAAACATTATTTGTGTGCATTTTGAGGCAAAACAAAGGGCATTGGTGTATTTTAAGAGATTTCAGTGCAAGTTGTTTTCAGTTTGGACAGCTCTAACATTTATTTTAGTCTAGGACTAGTTTAATCTCTGTCATGGAAACCACACCTATAGTTTTAGAACTGAAGCTTATTAATAAATAGCAACTTTCAGCAAATGTGTATATTCAAAAAACAATATAAACATAAAGCTGAATAACATATATACATAAAAATGACTCATTCCATGAAATAGACTTTTGGTCACGCTGCCCACCCCTAGCATTTAATAACGTTAACAAACTCAACCTTATCATAGTGTTACCAATTTTTTTTATGTCAACCATACAAACAATCATAAAGTATTCCATTTAGGTCAAATTAAACACAGGCTGGGTCCGAACAGGTTTAAGATATTGGATTATTCGGTATGCAAAGAGGTCTTCATGGCAATGTTTACTATCTTCCAAAATGGTGCTCAGCATTTATTGTTAGCCTCAATAATAAGTTATTATCAAAGGTTTACGAGACAATACCTGGCAAACAGCAAAGGCCGAGGACATCTCTCCCTCGAGCGTGAACACTACTGTGGCTCAACATTCTCTCCTGTAGCAAACACACAGAAATAAATGAATGTTATTACCGAGCACATACAACAAGATTACTGTAGTAGGGGTGGGAAGCAGTCAAGCAGGCTAATGTTGAAATATTAAACAATGGGCTGGTGTCCAATCATCACTAATGTATATGTACAGCATTGTGTGGTTATTTATTTGATTGCTGATATTGTGAATGAATACTATGCAAACAGATCTTTCTTTTGATTTTCACACGCATGGGCCAGAATGATGGTTTGCTTTTATCACGATGCGAGAACTCATTTCCTGATTCTTTAATTAAATGAAACTTGTTTTACTATATATAACCTGAAGTTTCATTTCTGACAGCGGCACCACACACACAGCTAAACCATAAAGGAAGTTTCACCTACACACACACACACACCAATTTTGTTCATCCTACTTTAAAAGAAGTATAACAGGATTTACATATTTCTGTAGGTTTATATATAGCCCACAGCTTTTAGAAAATGTCAAGGGCAAAAGCCTTTCAGCAAAACTAACTTGTTATTTCTTTAGTAAGTGTGAAGCGGACGCATCTGGCTGCATTATGAGGATAACATACAGACATTCACATACTGACACTGCAGAAACATGCAAAAGACCAAATTTTTTATCAACAGTAACAAGCTTTTGTTTTTCATTTAATATTTTCCTACAAAGATGTTTCATCAGAGTATGAAAGTTTTCAGCTAATGGAAAATAGCTGAAAAATATTTCAGATGCTACAGTTTAAAATGCATTCCTGTGGGGTCAGTGACAGTGAAAAAAAAAATCATTTCTAACATCATGGCCTTAAAATATGTAAAACTACACTATAAGAGGTCTTCAAAGATATATAGTTTGTTAAGAATGTTTAGGTTTAGTATAGGGGATTAGTGTTACAAATATGAAATAACATCTGGGGCCCGCCTGTGGCCCATGACATTTTAGACAATGACTCTCACAATTTTCCCAAAATGGTGAAAACTACACTCTTAGAGCTTTCCAAAAGTATATAGTTTGTCAAGATTTTTAAAGTTTAGAATAGGGTATTAGCAGGGCTTGACATTAACATAGATTTCCGCTGTGGTGGGTAAGACAGCCAATCCCACTTGACACTTTAGCAGGTTGAATATATTTTTTTTAATTTTCTTAAAAGTTATGCGAAATGATAAACAATGCATAATGCGACACTGGTAAACTACAACTCCCATGAGCACTCCCTGCACCCACTGCAATGTACAGTAGGGGTTAGCTTGAGCGTTAATGGATTTGCGAATGTATGTATACGCAGCGAAGCATACACGCGCACTTCGGGAAAGATAAAAAATGCATGGAAGTGAATGAAGTGATTTAAAGTGCGTGCACTCTCTGGGCAAGAGCAGAGAGAAATTCATAGTCAGGGTTCCCACACCTTAGTTAACTTCAAATTCAAGGACCTTTCAAGGACTTTCCAGGTCCAAGATACATTGTTACAGTTCCTTTTTGAGGGAACACGCGTTGCGTCACTGCGGTGACACTTTGGGGACGCCTACCAATGGTAAGTGCGCCTGAATGTGTATATCAAATTCAACCAATGGTGAGGCTTAACGACAAAGACAGGGTGACGTGGGAGCCAGGAAGTATATCGCTATCTGAAATATTGCCAAAGACGCCGTTACAGGGATGCGGGAAGTATGGCAGCAAGGGAGACGCAGCGTTTCGTTCCCTTCTCAGAAAACAAGAGTTACATATGTAACCTGAGACGTTTTCATGTGTCAAACACAATTATGCAAAAAAGCATTTTGGTATGAATCAACATTCACATACAGAAGATATAAGCATTTAAAACGAACAGTTTAGCACGTGTGATAAAAAAGTCTAGAATTTTTATGATATTATCCTACACTACACAGGGAATGGATTTTTTTCCAAAAAACTTCTTGCATAAGATTCAAGCACTTTCAATGACCTGTATCTATGTATGTGTATTTTCAAAAACTTCCCAGGGCCTTGAATTGTTTCCCCCAGATTCAAGGATTTCAAGGACCCGTGGAAACCCTGCATAGTGCATTCCTGAATGCACACATCCCAATTTTGTCCGAAGTCAAGAAAAACCCGCGAGCGGAGAGGTTCGCACATCATTTTAATGTAGGCTACTTTGGGCAACAATAATGCCCTCTTGATATTTGTCAGTAAAAGAGCGCCTTTAATTCTTAAATCACTTTTAACAGAAACCATAATCAAGCTTATAAAATACAAATCTGCATAAACAAGTGGACAGTAAAATTCATTAGAAGTAAATCCATTAATGCCCTACTAGCATGTTTTCATGCACCTAAATGTATGATATATAGACATTTCAGCAGTAACAACATAAACAAACGGCTTTCGTGGTCATCACGTAACTTCTGGTAACTCCACTAAGAATAAATAACAACAAAGTCCTTTTAAAGTAGTTTATTTATATAACCAGCAAAATAAACAACACTGATATACCTGGTATATAAAGATAGTCTTAATTTGGGTCGTCAATCTGCATCTAATCAAGTAAAATTCCTCAAATTAAAGTCATTTTAGGATGACAAAGTCACGTTTAATCATATAAAATGTATTTTACCAACAACAAAATTGTGGCCAGTAAAATGCTGAGTGCTTAGTTACTTCTGAAAACAACTAGCCACTTTGGCTGGTGAGCAAAAAAGTTAATGTCAAGGCCTGGGTGTTAGTGTTACAAATAGGAAATAGCAACGTGGGCCCACCGGTGACATTTCAGAAAATGACTCTCACACTACGTGATTCTTAAGACTCTTAGACCTTTCCAATGATGTATAGATTGACATGATAAACATTGAAATTAACTCAGGGGGACAGTACCAGGTATTGGGTTAATTATTATATATTCATAACACTATAGTAAATCTGCAAACTACATATCATTGGAAAGATCTAAAAACGTAGTTGTCATATTTTAATACCTTTTCGCAGTAGTTATAATGTTTTGACAGTAACTTTTTAATTTGTGCAAGAGTACGCAGCAAACAGTTGACACCTAGTGGCCTTTGTTGGTAAAACCACAAAATGTGTGACACAAACTTAATTTTTGTGATTATATACTTTATTGCAATATTTAAGTAAATGTAAACTGCTATAACAATTTTTTATTTAAAAGTCCCTCCAGAAAATGTGATTATGCAATCGCAAGATTCAACAACTAATCAGCCAAAGTCTCCATATTTATGCTGGGGGCGCGTTTTTTCAAATACGCCGCACTTTCGCAGCATAAATAGCAGATTTCCGTGCGCAAAATATGCAGGGCTTGCAGGATTTCATAATCACCACATTGTCATAGTAAAAATCACATGTATCTTAGCAGAAAGTTGAAAAATTTTGCTTTTACTTCACACAAGCGCAGCCATGTCCCCTGTTGCCATGGGAAGGTTGTGAAGTGGCGTGATTATGTGACGTGAATATCATTGAAAAGCTGCAAACAGTTTTTTGCAAGTTTCATCGCATAAAATTCAATCGCAGTTTTTGAGAAAATGTGCCACATGATCAAGAATTTTTGCCCGCAACAATCACAAAAAACTCTGCGTTTTTCTGGAAGGATGCTTTTTATCCAAACCCCCCTCCACAGACTCAAAAAGGGCTGTGCCAAGTAAAGGTTAAACCAAAAACCTATGGTTACTATACATGGTTACCATGGTTTGGAATGAAAAAACACCTATTGTATAGTAAATCCATGGTTTTGCCAAAAGTAATCAATACGCCAAAAACCGTGGTTACTACAAAAAAAAAAAAAAACGTGGTTAATTTTCATAAAGGTATTTTTCTTTGTGGAATTACTAAGATACACAAGACAACACAATACAAATTTAAACAATAAAGAAGTAATATCAACTTTATTTTTATTGTCTTCCTGTATTATCTCAGTGGTAAAGCAATGCATTAGAGGTGCAAAAGGTCATGGGTTCAAACCCATGGAACATGCATACTGGTAAAAATGTATACTTTGTAATGCAATGCAAGTCCCTTAGTCTGCCAAATGCATGTTTTTAATCAAGTGCAGACAGATACAAAATATAACCTTCTTAATAAGTAAACACAAAGGCAAAATAAATAGGTCGTTTTTAAATAGGTTTAAACACAAGTACGTCTGGTCTATGATTTATTTCACATTCACACATCTGGGGACTTTTTGAAAATATGCACCAATAATCATAAAAACATCCTGTTACATTCCTAGACTACAGATCATATACTGATACCCAAGCATTCGGAGGCCAGAAAAAGTGTGACTGAGGAAGTGAAATTAGAAGAAGAGAAGAAAAAACCCTCAGATCAGTTATGCTGAGGTCTACACAAGTCGGGTCACATGGTCCCCCATTGCTATCGTGCAATCTCTTTCTTCTCCGTAAAACTAAATCCTCCTCCTCTAAGCTTCTGGGCAAAGAAGCGGCCAAGACTTATTACAGTTTCCATTGCTCATGGCTTCTGTGGCCAGATACTATAGAAGTCCAGCACGGGGAACATTAAATCCTCCTCTTCCCTAAACCAGCCAGGCCAGACGAACACAACGGGACAGTCAGTGGGAAAGTGGGAATGCATTGAATATAAACCTCGCACTGTTAAGTTTATTATTCATCACCAAGACGCACAATGTGCCTTTGTGCCGGGCATCAATCTAGAACTAAATGAGGCAACTACAGACCCAATGGGAGGTTTAAACCTACTGCTTTAAAGAGCACAGCTATTGTTCATTGGCTTGTTATTTTTAAGTGGTCTGTGCGGTTTTCTCTGCTGCTCAGAAAATGTCAACAATTGGGAACAATGCAGCAATTTCAATGAAACCTTTGAAGTATTGGTCATATGAGATGTTTGAAAATACAGCAGCATTGTTGCCAAACTCACTTCGTTGAAATTAATATAGGGTTACAGATCTAAAAACCCATAAGCCCAAGTGTAAAATGTTTGCTGCATATTTCATGTCTCTCTAACTGACTGTGCATTATCTTCTTACGTAAATGATACAACACCCTAGCACAGTGTTCTTCACTCCCAGTCCTGGAGAGCCGGTGTCCTGCAGAGTTTAGCTCCAACCTTAATCAAACACACCTGCAAGCTAATCAATGTCTTCATGATCACTAGAAAATCACAGGTAGATGTGTTTGATTAAGGTTGGAGCTAAACTCTGCAGGACACAGGTTCTCCAGGATTGGGAGTAAAGAACACTGCCCTAGCACCTACACTAAAAAATACAGTAGCAACTACACAGCGACAGACTAAAAAACACCCTAGCAACTACATAACGCACTAAAACACCCTAGCAACCACATATCAACATAATATAAACACCCTAGCAACTACATAACACTAAAACACCATTGCAACCATTAAGCATTATACTAAAAACACCCTAGATACCATATCACAACATGCTAAGAATCACCCTTACGAACACATAGCAACACATAAAAAACACCCTAGCAGCCACATAGCAACACACCTGAAAACACCCTAGCAGCCACATAGCAACAAACCTAAAAAACACACTAGCAGCCACACAGCAACACACCAGAAAACACCCTAGCAGCCACATAGCAACACACCTGAAAACACCCTAGCAGCCACATAGCAACAAACCTAAAAAACACCCTAGCAGCCAGATAGCAACACACCTGAAAACACCCTAGCAGCCACATAGCAACACACCTGAAAACACCCTAGCAGCCACATAGCAACAAACCTATAAAACACCCTAGCAGCCACATAGCAACACACCTGAAAACACCCTAGCAGCCACATAGCAACACACCTGAAAACACCCTAGCAGCCACATAGCAACAAACCTAAAAAACACACTAGCAGCCACACAGCAACACACCTGAAAACACCCTAGCAGCCACATAGCAACACACCAGAAAACACCCTAGCAGCCACATAGCAACACACCTGAAAACACCCTAGCAGCCACATAGCAACACACCTGAAAACACCCTAGCAGCCACATAGCAACACACCTGAAAACACCCTAGCAGCCACATAGCAACACACCAGAAAACACCCTAGCAGCCACATAGCAACAAACCTAAAAAACACCCTAGGAGCCAGATAGCAACACACCTGAAAACACCCTAGCAGCCACATAGCAACAAACCTAAAAAACACCCTAGGAGCCAGATAGCAACACACCTGAAAACACCCTAGCAGCCACATAGCAACAAACCTAAAAAACACCCTAGCAGCCACATAGCAACACACCTGAAAACACCCTAGCAGCCACATAGCAACACACCTGAAAACACCCTAGCAGCCACATAGCAACACACCAGAAAACACCCTAGCAGCCACATAGCAACACACCTGAAAACACCCTAGCAGCCACATAGCAACACACCTGAAAACACCCTAGCAGCCACATAGCAACACACCTGGAAACACTCTAGCAGCCACATAGCAACAAACCTAAAAAACACCCTAGGAGCCAGATAGCAACACACCTGAAAACACCCTAGCAGCCACATAGCAACAAACCTAAAAAACACCCTAGGAGCCAGATAGCAACACACCTGAAAACACCCTAGCAGCCACATAGCAACAAACCTAAAAAACACCCTAGCAGCCACATAGCAACACACCTGAAAACACCCTAGCAGCCACATAGCAACAAACCTAAAAAACACCCTAGGAGCCAGATAGCAACACACCAGAAAACACCCTAGCAGCCACATAGCAACAAACCTAAAAAACACCCTAGGAGCCAGATAGCAACACACCTGAAAACACCCTAGCAGCCACATAGCAACAAACCTAAAAAACACCCTAGGAGCCAGATAGCAACACACCTGAAAACACCCTAGCAGCCACATAGCAACAAACCTAAAAAACACCCTAGCAGCCACATAGCAACACACCTGAAAACACCCTAGCAGCCACATAGCAACAAACCTAAAAAACACCCTAGGAGCCAGATAGCAACACACCTGAAAACACCCTAGCAGCCACATAGCAACAAACCTAAAAAACACCCTAGGAGCCAGATAGCAACACACCTGAAAACACCCTAGCAGCCACATAGCAACAAACCTAAAAAACACCCTAGCAGCCACATAGCAACACACCTGAAAACACTCTAGCAGCCACATAGCAACACACCTGAAAACACCCTAGCAATCACATAGCAACACACTACAAATACCCCAACAACTACATGACACTAAACACCCTAGCAACCATAGATATGCTAGCAGCCACATAGCAACACACTTCAAACACCCCAGCAACTACATAACCAGGGCTCAACATAAAGGATTGCCCAGTGAAAATTTTGGCAGGGCAAGTGAAAGCCTGAACCACTGGCCCAACTGGGCCAGTATAAAAATTTTTTGCGTACTGCTAACGCACTAAAACACCCTAGCAACAACACTGTAACACTAAAACACCCTAGCAACTACATAACACACTAAAACACCCTAGCAACTACAACATGCACTAAAACCCTCCTAAATAACCCCACCAACTACATAGCAACACACTACAAACACCCCCAAAAACTACATGACATTTAACACCCTAGCAACAACATAACTCACTAACACACCCTAATAGCCACATAATGCTACTCCACAACACAACATGCTAAAAATCACCCTATAAAACATAGCAACACACCTGAAAACACCCTAGCAGCCACATAGTAACAAACTACAAACACCCTGGCAACTACATTACGCACTAAAACCCCCAAACAGCCACATAGCAACACTCCTGAATAACCCCAGCAACCACATAGCAACACGCTACAAACACCCCAAAAACTACATGACATTTAACACCCTAGCAACAACATAACGCACTAAAACACCCTAATAGCCACATAGCAACACACCTGAAAACACCCTAGCAACCACATAGTAACACACTAAAACACAACATGTAGTGTAGACACTAGGGCTGAACGATACATTGAATTTTCATCGTCATCGCAATATGAACTCACGCGATGAACACATCGCAACAGACAGCCTTGACGCGATGAATGAAGGGAAAACGGTAAGCGCATGTAATAAACGTTTGACCCGTCAGGTTTAGTCCTGAAGACATGCCATGCGTCCCGCATACTTCCATACTATATAGTAGGCGAAAAGCACTACTTCTTGTACTCTTTGCATACTATATAGTATGGAAGTAGGCAGTTTGGGACGCACGGATGGTTTGCGCGTTCATGCTATTAGGCCAATCAGGGGAACCCCCAAGTCAGCTACGCTCAGATTGATTTGTGATGTGTCAGTTGCGACGCTTTGCCGGTTAGCAAAAACGATGGCGAGGAAGGAGAGAAGAGTGAGGAAAATGTGTTGTCAGACGAAGAAACTTGTGGTGAAAAGGAACAGCACTTCAGCTATATCATGGAATTATTTTGGATTTAGGAGAGATGACGCCGCAAACACAGGTACTGTGGAAGCTGTGATTCACATATTGCATCTATTGCGTGCTCAAGTTCATTATTTCAAATGTGTGTGCGCTCTGGAAGTGCCGCGGTCGCGACTCGCACGCGGTGCGACGTGCTCGTTATTTCCAGGCATTTCAAAAACATTTTAACTTTTCAGAATGACACAAGCCTACGTGTCTAGCATTTTCCACGCGTTTTTAGGCGCGACATGTGAATGGCCCCTAAAACATGAAAAATATAAAATATTTATCGCAACTCACATAGTCATCGCAACATTAAACAATGTCATCGCACATCGCAACTTTTCTTCACATCGTGCAGCCCTAGTAGACACTAAACACCCTAGTAACTAACACAATACAGGGTTTCCCACAGAAAATTTGTTAGTTAAGGGGCTAGGGTTGGGCGGGTAGGCGGGACCGAGGCAATCAAAGGGGCGGGGCATACGCGTCATGATGAAAAATTACAATATTTTTATTAAAAACACTCAAATAAATCTTAATTTTGAAGAGATGATACGATTCTGACTTATTAAAATATATATGGAACCAGAAAAATATAATTTTCTTTTTTCTTTTTTTAAATGACACGCTAATGTAGACCTTTTCTGCTAAATACACACTGTATGTTTAAATGTTTATGTTCAACTCCTTATAATGCCACAGAAACGAGGCAACAACATTGCATAAACAAGCAAAATTTCAGAAATGATGGGAAATATAACGCTATAAAGAACAGTTTTATATGCACAAACCAGTGC
This sequence comes from Paramisgurnus dabryanus, assembly GCF_030506205.2. Classification (NCBI taxonomy): domain Eukaryota; kingdom Metazoa; phylum Chordata; class Actinopteri; order Cypriniformes; family Cobitidae; genus Paramisgurnus; species Paramisgurnus dabryanus. The sequence continues at coordinate 5,394,044 of NC_133349.1, forward strand.
TGCTGTCATGCTCTGTTTATAGGATCTATTTCCATTTCATAAAAACATAAACAGTGCTGAAAAGCATGAAGTTGAATGAGTCACAGTCTTATATGTTGTATTTTTAAATAAGTCACCCATTTCCATAGACAAACCTTTAGCAAATCCTTTATATAAACATCTCAAACTAAAACCACGCCACAGAACTTAATAACATAAAACCAATTACAAAACGCTGCATGACGGGTTCACCACACATCAAACAAAGCAACAATAAACAGGATGATATTTCTGATCCTCTATCATTATAATGCCGGATGTTTCCCTGGAGCAATATATTTGCTTTTAACTTCTGAAGTTTGAGCCATGGGGCATGCTTTATTAGAAAGGGTTCACAAAACTACCAAAATAAAATGATATGACTACTACATATGTTGCTTAAACAACTAGTCAACTAATCTGTAAGGAATCCCTGTAAGGATTGTGGTTAACCTGCTTCTTAGTTTGCATAAGACATTGTTTCTCAAACTTTTAGGAGTGCCCAGTGCCCACCACCTCTGTGTAGTGCATCCCTTTACGCGCACACCCCAAAGTAAAATATCTTAAACTTAAAATATAGATTTAAGGTGCATTGTGTAACTTTTAAGAGGATCTCTTGACAGAAATGCAATATTATATACATAACAATATTATAAGTGGTGTATAAAGTTTTTATTACCTTAGAATGAGTCATTTTTATCTAAAGCACAACATACGTCATGCCTAACAAATAATCTACCATCTCATTGATTTTGACTAATCAGCCAAGAACAAAAAACTACATGGTCACCATGACCCACCAAATTTCTTTAGTTCCACATCATTCCTGGAAGTGAAACAAGCTTATCCAAAGTCTATCACTCTGCACAAAATGAATCTTTGCGATGTGACACCAAATCTTCCAGACAAACAGAAGACTAAGTCTGAACTCTCAGTCTGAACAATTTAATTCACCAGCTGAAGGCAAACTGACTGCTGGGTTAAATCTCAATGCTTGTTAAATGAAAAGCCCATATGTGGTAACATCCCACAATTGCTACGTTCACAAATCTCTTTTCCATCTGTTCATTTAAAGCCCCCAAGTGAATCATGCGTCACACCGTGCCCAAATCAAACACCCGTGTGCCTGGGTGGGCTTCATTCACTAAATTTGCTACTTGACACCGTATTTATCGCCATTTCTATGAATTCATTTCCTGAGCAGCAAACAGCCACTTTAGCAGTATTCACTGCCCCAGAACAATCCAAACCCTAGTGAATTCTGGGTATGCGGTTTCCATGGCAACAGCCAGATGTTGTGCACATCAGGGCCTGCGGGAGCAGTCATGTGCTTGCATTTTCCCTGTGGCAGATTATAATAACCAGTTAAGAAGTAGAAGCGGGATTTGAAAACAACTCGAGTAAGCTTAAATGAGGAAGACATAGCTGACAGTATTGTTTTGAAGCTGTATTTTAAAAACATAGGATGTCCAAGCTGCTCTTTTTAATCACCGTCAGAATAAAATTACCAAAATATGTACCACAGCTGTCAATGGAGGGGTACACTTTCAAAAAGTACACCTTTGAACCCAAAAAGCCCAGAGATACATTTTAGTGTCTAGTTTCAAATGTATACGTAGGCTATTTTCTGCACTTAATGGTTCATATTAGGATCTTTTTAAAGGGTACTGCTGCCCCAGTGATTTTTTTAACAGTGATATAACGAATGAGAAAGCGTCACAACCAAGACCGGGTCTACGGGGCTGGGGGGCATTGCCCCCCCCCCCCAGATTTTTCTACAGAGTGTCTCTTTAAACAAATAGCGTCCATTTTTGGGAACGATATTAACATTAGTGCCTGCCCTTACATTGAGAAAAATTCCTGACTCCCCCCCAGTCCAGCAAGCCTAATTCCCGGCCTGACCACAACAGTAGCTGATATGATTCATGCACTATTTCACTATTATATGTGAGAATGCACTTCATATGCAAGATGTAAGATGACAAGAGTTGACGGGAGCTTGTCATTCGCTGAATGGATATAATTTTATAATAATATTAAAATACACTAGACATGTCACATATAATCTGAGAAAGAATGCAGGGTGGTATCTGTACACTGGACTCCCAATATACTGAATGCATGAATGAAATGTCACAAAATAAACACACCACACCCTACAAGATGAAAAGGAACAGGAAAGAAAACATGAAATTGAATGAAAAGTAAGACGGGGGCTTGACTCAGACATGAAGTTGCGCAACTGTTTGTTATTCGGTCAAGTAAAAAAACTCGCAATAAATGAATTACGCATAGCACAGATTTAAACGTGCATTTTATTTCCCTTCTCAAGCACAGATTGTGATCAAATTACAAGGGGTTCTTGTATAACATAAACTGAATGCCCCTTGTTTAGCGCAATGGGAAAGTGACTTTTATTTACCTGCTGGTGAAAGACAAACAACGCGTTTATTGAATTCACTAAATTCAACACAGATGTGTAAAAAAACACTTTGACTTGCTTTCCTTTGCACATCAGTCTCTCCTTACACGCTTTAGTAACTTTAGTTGTAATTTTAATGTCGTACTTTAGCTATAATTGAAATAAAATGTATACACTAATACGTAAGCAAATAATAATTATTTATAACAGAATGAAATGTTAATTCTTACCTTCATGTCTGGCACGAGCTGCCTCACTTTAAAGGTGGTCTTGGACCCTGTCAACATTATTTCGACTATAAACAGCTCTACATTAACAGAAACCGTGTATTTGAAAGCGGTTTTGAAGTAAAGCTTTGGTCCGCTTCATGCTACAAAAATCCGACGATCTGCGTCCTGTTCGCATCACTAAACCTGTTCCTCCATCCACACGGCGTTTAAATAAAATGATAAAAAAGGCGTCTCACAGAAATCATCTTTATTGCAGATGTATTTTCCATATAGAAGAGCTTTCCCATCGCATTTGTTTACACCCCTCGCGCCATAGTGAAAACGACACGGGTGTTACTGAGTAACAAAAAACACCGCTGAAGACTCTTAAAGGGCCAGTACACCCGAACTCTCAACTGTGTACTGTGGGATAAGATCATGCAAAGTTACAATCAAGAATGCATGATTATATAATTTTGTTATAATGGAAGTCAATGGGGCAAAAACAGCCATGAACAGCAAATGAGGGAGAAATAAAATAAAATCTGTTGCTGCACAAAAACTATAACAATGCATCAAAGCCAATGTTTTTACTAATCTTTGAAATGCCCAAGACTGTGAAAAAGGTAAACCAAATCCAGTCCACAATCACTTTTTAATATTGAAAATCAGTCGTTTTGGCTGTTTTCTTTCCCCAAATCTGTTCAAATCATTTATGAATTGCAATTAAGAGTTAAAGAGCACCCATGTCATTGCTAAAAACAACATTATTGTGTGTACTTGGTATATTACAATGTGTTTGTGTGTTTTATGT